>NW_027511969.1:300000-549683 GCF_048772815.1 Callospermophilus lateralis | reverse complement strand
CTTGCAACTGTTCTAGAACTCTGAAATTATTTCAAACTAAAAAGTTGTTACATCTGAAGAATTAAATGTATTCAGTGCGATGCTCTTTTGTTAAGTAGATACTAAATCAATGTTATCATTTTAAAAAAAGATTACATATGGCATGACACTCTATTTATAAAGAAAAAATAAACCAAACTAAACAACCTATTATTTGAGAATGCATAAATGCAAAACCCTTGAAGAGAAAATAAAAAGGTGTAATCATGTTTGACGAGGCTCAGTCTGTGATGGCCGCAGGGTAGGAGGGCTGTTGGACCTGGGCAGCAGCAGTAAGGGTGTGAAGAGATTCAAAATGCTGCTACTATTTTTGCACCACAAAGAAACGATAAATGTTTAAGGAGATAAATGTGCTTACCCTGAGTTGAACATTACAAAATGTTTATATGAACAGAAACATCACTTAGCACTGCATAAATACGTACAATTTTATGTATCAATTAAAAATTTTTAATGAAGAAAGCAGTGGTATTGATTGGTTTTTGGACTGAATAGTAGTTTCATGAATGTTCTTTATAGTATTTTATTTAAGAACTTGTACCAAATACTATATAAAACCCTCTACATGAATTAATGTACTTTTTTAAGGTAAAAATTGAGGCAATAGAAGATCATCCAGTTTATAAAGATGAATTTGAATTAGGGCTGGCCTTCATATCTAGAGAAGAGCCAAACAAGAGCTATAAGATGGACCCCACCTTTACCAGAACTAGTGCATATTTCATTAGACCCAGTTTCTGGATGTAACTTATTTACGTATCTATTGACCACCAATGCCTTTTGCCTTCCTAACAAAATTAGCTACAAAAGAATGAAGCACTTCCTTGAAATCCTTAATTTAAATTCTCTGGCTAAGACATAATAACTCTGCCATGAATAAATTATGTGCAACATTGTACTGCAAAAGAAAAAATCTCCAGGATATGCAGATGTGACCCATTAAATAATTAACCATCACTCTATTTTAGGGACCTCCAGGAGTCCTTCCTGCATAATACGGATCACTTCCCACTAGCTGAGAAATAATGCAATAAAATGGGAGTGGTCAATAATATCCTTGAGAGCTTTATTTGATCAATTCAAGTGTCTGAAGTCAGAATCCATAAAACAGAAAATTATTCTAGGTGCTGATGGTTGTTCACTAACATCTCTCCCAATCCTGCTCTGCCCCCCTCCCCGCCCAATATATATATCACAGATTGCTTTGTTTGCCTAAAACATTTAGGTGAAAAATAAAGAAACACTACAAAGAAGTCTTGGTTAGCCAAGTGAATCCCAACCTTACTACTAGTTTTCTAAGTATCTAAGAAAGTCTCTCTCCTTGTCTTCAATTAACACACTTGAAAAGGGATGTTGCTTTATTCTGAATCCAGAAGAATTATACAGAATAGTCATAGTTTGTAAGGCAAATGTGTTCCACAGACATGATTAATGAGAAATTTTATTAATGTCCCCAATTTTACAATTACACCATTAAACAAAAAATATTTATTGAGGGTCAGGGATGATCAGGTTCTAGTCTAAGGACTACAGATATGGTAGTGGACAAACAAGGAGTCTCAGCCTCCAGGGTCTTACCCATATTGACCTCCTACACAAATGAATGGGCAAGTGCCTTCATGTCATTACTAAGGCTTTTTTCATTGTTGTTGTTTTGTAGCACTGGGTATTGGACCCATGATAGGCAAGCATTTGACCCCTGAGGTACAACCCTCACCTTTTTTTTTTTTTTTGGAGACAGATCTTGCTAAGTTACAGAGGCTGGCCTTGAACTTGTGATTCTCCTGCCTCGGCCTCCCAAGCAGCAGGAGTACACCTCTAATAAGGTTTCAAAGTCACCTAAAATCCTTGTGGGTTATAACTTGGAGCCATGACTGTGCTAACTGCAATGCGCCTTGGTAAGGTCTGGACAGTCATCTACCACCATCTGTTTCTGCCCCATGCTGTTCTACTGTGCACAGCGTGGCCACTGTTTGGCCAAAAGAACATGGGACACTTTGCAGACATGTTTTTCTGAGGTGGTGGAGACCTGGATACAGTCTGCAGAGGAGAGTTGATGAAATGGAGTTCTTAAATGTTATAAGGGCAGCACACAACAGAATCATTATTATGAAAATGACACTTTCATTTATGGGAGACAGCACCTGAAGCTATCATTTCAATGTCAAATGGCCTCAAAGACACGTGCATTAAAGGCTTGGTCTGGGGTGGGGCATTGGAAGACGGTGAACCTTTTGGAGGTGAGGCTCCATTGGAGGCTCTTAGTCTTTGGGGGTGTGCCCTCAAAGGGGATTGTGAGACCCTGACCCCTTCCTTTTCCTCTTTTGCTTCCTGAATTGAACAGTTTTCTTTCCCATGTTTCCACCATGGCCATTCTGCCTGTCCACAGCCACCTAAGAGCAACGAGTCCACCAAATCAGAGACTGAAAGCTCTAAAACCAGGAGCCAAAAAAGGCCTTTTTTCATTGTAAGCTAATTATCTCTAGTATATTGTTGTAATGACAGAAACATGACTAACGGACAGAGTTCTTCTGTTACAAGGGCAGCACCTTCTACTAGATTATAAAAGTTACCCCCTCCATGACAGTGACTTCATTATAGAAAATGACATTTTTGTTTACCAGTGATAGTTCCAAGCTCTATCTTCAAGGCCAAGAATTCTACAGATTCACGATGTTCATCATTTATTTCAGAGTGGAATAACTAAATTGAAAAATCAAAGAAAGGAAAGGAAGAAGAGAAGGAAAGAAGGAAGGAACAGAGAGAAAGAAAAAACATAAGGGTTTTTTTTTGGGGGGGGGAAGGGGGTACCTGGGATTGAACTCAGGGGCACTCCACCACTGAGCCACATCCCAGCCCTATTTTCTATTTTATTAGAGACAGGGTCTCATTCAGCTGCTTAGCCCCTCGCTAAATTGCTGAGTCTGGCTTTGAACTCCAGACCCTCCTCCCTCCTCCCCTATTCGAACTCAATCCTCCGCCTCCCAAACTGCTGGGATTCCAGGCATGGGCCACTGCACCTGGTAAAATAAGGTTGTTTTTTTTGTTTGTTTGTCTGTTTGTTTTCATCATCAATGGATTCCTAGCAATGAGAAATTTGAGAATGTTTCCAAATTCTCACATTTGAGCAGCAATAACACATTGGAACTGTCCGAAGTGACAGAACAGAATTGGGTGCCATGGTCACACCCTTGACCTAGGCAGGCCCCCTGCACCTTCTTTCTGCCCCCGTGATCAAGAGACTGTAAAATTTCAATATTTCAGAACCAAAGCCTTTTTAATTTAAAAATTCCAGTTATCAAGAAAAGTAGGCTGTGAGAGAGAGAGAGATTGAAGAGAGAAAGAGAGAGGGAGGTAGAGAGGTGAAGAAACTAATGGTGTTCGCTGATCTTTCCAAATCCTGGTTCTGGAGTCTTTCATGAGGCTTAATACCTTTAGGAGCAGTGAGGTGTGTGGGCCTGCCGTCCACTCCCTTCCCTCAAACACTATGAAAAGCCCTCACCTCTCCGTGGTGCTCCACAGGCTGAATGAAGGGGGCCCAGGTGGGCAGTCCTGGGCTGCCTGAGACAGGGTGTGTTCCGGCTGCTCACACCCAGCAGCCTTCTCTACTGCCTCCACAATTCAGGGACGGTGGCTCCAAAAATGAAGATGAAACCCAGGGTCTGGATCAGCGCAGTTCCCCAGGCCCCTTAGGACTCCACTCTGCAGGGGCAGGACCTAGGACATGGCTTCACACAGGCTCCTGGACTGTGCAACAGTCTTTTTTTTTTAATGAGTGACAGCACAGCTCCCATTTTTTTGGCCATAACATGCTCTCAATCACTCTCACTGTTCCTTATTAACCTCCATATTCCCTTCCCTTGAAAGGCTCTCAGAAAAGGTCAGCTAGAGTCCTAGGAGGATTTCTAGGTGTAGTCTGATGATATTTACACTTACTGAGCAGTTGCTATATACTGGGCAATGCACTAAGTATGCTTTTTCATTTAATTGTCACAACATTTAAAGGTAGACATTATCAATCCCCTTTTATAGATAGGGAAAAGGAGGCTAAAAAGACAAACCATTTGCCAGGGGTCATACTGTTGGGATCTGCCTTTCCAAAAGCCCTGTCCTTAACCATGTCTACACCTGCGGGGCAGCACAGTGGGTCTGAAGGAGCACTTTGTGGGCAGGAGCCTTCCCACACCAGAGCCAGCATCTTGGTGATCATGGGACCTGTCCCAGCCACTCACTTCATCTCCCAGATGGGAATACAAATTTCTACCCTGCCTTTCTTCAGCAGTTGAAGAAGCATCAGCATCTGTTGCTGAGTTCCAATAAGTTCATTTCTCTGGAAAAAACATGTCCATCTGCTCAAGATCACAATAAGAGGAGTGGTGAGAGACGAGGTGTAGATAAGGAAGTTCAAAACTGAAATTACAAGTTAGGTGTTTTTCTTCTCACATTTTTCATTTGTCTTCCTGGAAATGTTGGGGATGGGGTCAGATTATAGTGTTTGACAATGAAATTCCATTAACATTAAAAGCTATCAAAATACAAAATTGAACAAAGTTGGGGACCATGTAGTATGCACTCAATAAATAGTAGAGGTGGGCCAGAAGAAAGACAGGCAGGGAGCACCTAATGCCGGTGTTTCCTGGGGATCTTATTTAATGATTAGCCAATTGGTCTTTCATTTCCTATGCAAGTGGCTAATTGACTCTTTTGAGTGTCTAGCAAATTAATTTGGCCAAAGTTATTTAATTTCTTTCTGTCCTTAGCAATGAGTAAAGAACTCAAAAGACAATGCTTGTGACAAAACAATTAAATGCAGTGACAAAGGGTCTTAGCAAGCCATAATATTCAGAAGTTTGAATTGACCTGTGATTTTTCTCAACTGAAGACCCATAGGATGGGGCTCCTATTTTCCCAATAGTTCCAATTGCTTGGTTGAAGCAACACCCATGAAGACGAAACTCACTCTCTCTCTCTCTCTCTCTCTCTCTCTCTCTCTCTCTCTCTCTCTCACACACACACACACACACACACACACACACACACACCACGATGACTCCCACAAAGCTGATACAAAAATAATGCTGCAAATAGCACTCATAAAATCCCAGTGCATGCGCTTATCCCTTTATTCATAGCATGACACTGATGCAGAAGATCTGTGACAACCTGCAAGGGGGACTCTGGGGGAACTCTCAGAAAAAAAGCACACAGATCAAGAAATGAAAATGAATTTATGATGGTTTGGTTAGAAGCTATGTTTAAATTAAGAAAATAAAGATAGTAAGTACTAACTGGGATATGGGGGGAGGGGCTAGCCATCCAGCAAGGATTTGGGTATATATAAAAAATGAAATATTCATCATCCTACACAAAACACACTTGTGGCTGAAGCTCGGCAACGCAGTCACAAAATCAACCAACTGCCTCCACTCTTAAAAATCCCTGAAAACAGCAAAAATGCCAATACGGATCCATTCAAAACTTTTTGTTACTTTGGGAATAGAGTGAATACAGCCCTACCACAGGCCCACCTGTAACCCAAGACACTGTTAGAGGGATGTGTGTCTCTGTTAAACACATAGCCTCAACATTCAGGTGGGTGGCAGTGGTCATTCTGCGTAGGATGCAAATATGTCAGGGACCTCTGTGGCCCTTCCTCCAGCTTCCATGGATCTGTAGGGACAAGAGGCTGGCTCTGGATGGGGACCCACAGAAGCAAGAGAGGGGGCATAAAGCATGCCTCCTTGCCACCCTGCACGCCCACTCCCACCCTTGCCCTCTCATCACATGACTTCACCAACTAATCTCAGCCATGAACACAGGGACTTTTCTAGGAAACACCTGGAAAATCCACACAGTCAAAAATGCTGGAGAAATTGTGTGTGAGAGAAAGAATAGGGGGTGGGGGTAGCTTCCATCTGTGAACTCCCTCCTCTCCTATTCGAACTCAATCCTGTTAAAACTGTTCATCATAGCTCAGTGTTCAGAGAGAAAATGTTTCCCCTCGGAGAGTCTGAGGGATCTGAGTGAAAAGCATTAACATTATCAAGAGACCATTCATTTCTGATTGAGACAGCATTTCCACTAACAAAAGCCAGGCACAAGATCAAGCCCACTAATGCTTATCAAAGACAAAAGTAAACAACAAAAAGATTTTAATTAACTCTACCCAGCTGAAGCAGATGGAAACTGAAGGCACTGCATGCCCCTTAATAACCAGGTTATGGGAAGCTCAAAGAACTACCAATAAATACAATGCTTTTTCTTTTAAGTCTAGAGGGGGAAAATGACTACAACTTTCACTGAGCACAGCTATGGGGTATTACATATGGAGCTGCATCCCGAATGCTGGACTCAATCACAGCAATTGAAACTGATTCAGAATATGGCTAAACTGCCTTACTTATTTATTAAACTATTATTTATTAAATAATTATATTTTATATATATATTAATATATATTATATATATATTATATATAATATATATTAATATAAATATAAATATATTAAATATATTAATATATTAATATAAATATATTAATATATTAATATAATATATTATATATAATATAATATATATTATAATATATATTAATATATATTAAATAAATAAATATATTATTTATTATTTATTAAACTTATTTATTAAACTATTAATAAATAAGGAGACCTTTCATTGGTTGGCAGGAAGATAGTTGCTACTGGCCAATTTGATTCCTGAAAAAGCTCACATATACTTTTTTTTCATATAAAATTCTCAAAATCCCAAAGTATTTTCTCTGGCATCAGAAGTTGGCATATCTGGCCACACTTTTCCAGGCCTACATGTTTACTTTCACCTGTTCCCAAACTGTTTATTTTGGACTTTTTAAAAACTGAAACTTCTTTGAAAGTGAAGAGTTTGGAAACCTCACAGGTAATCAGAACTCATTCATTAATAGTGAACAAGTAAGAAGAATGAAGGGGTGGGGGATGAAATTCTCCATTTAGGGTACACGGGGAGCCTACACTTTTAAACCTAAAATAATCGAGATTTCTTATTATTCCGCAAAGTTACATAGAAGATTTAGCCAACTGAGCTTAATGCCCCACATCTTGTTAGCAAGGAGGAGGTGGGAGGGAATCAAGACTGCTTATTCCTGATTTAGAACTATCTCCGGAAACATCCCTCCCATAGACGCTGCACCTGGGCTGGTGTACAGGTTCCCAAACTCGGTGGAGAGCGCCACGATTCAGTCACCAGCGGCCCCACCTGCCAGTCCCACCCTGCTTGGAGAGGAGCAAAGCCCCCCACATAGTACAAGTGTCCCACTACCCTCTCCTCTGCTTCCGAGAGCCTGGCCCTGCACGGCAGCATTTCGGGATACTGAAAATCAAACAGACTCTTAATAGAACAGGAGGGCGGCGGGCTGCCATTATATAATAACATAGAGCAGATAAGACTTTTAGAAAACAAAAGCAGTTGGCGGAAGGGGGAGGAGAGATGAATGGGGCAATGGGGAGCTGTCGCCGCCACTTACTCCAAGGCGAAGAAGAGTCTGCTAGTAACCAGGATGAGGATGAGCGTCAGGTAGAAGACGCCTGTCTGCCGGGCCATCATGATCCTCCCGTTGCAGAAGAACTTGTTTCTGCCCGGGGAACACCTCCCATTTCCTCCTGGCCGCGATTTTATTCTTGTTGTGGGGCGACTCCATGGGGGAGGAGCTGTGGGTGCTGATCTGACTGTACTTGCAGTCTTTCATGGGCCCTCCGCCGCGATGAGGCATCCATGAGGGCAGCCGGCTGGGGGCGCACACCCTCAGAAGCTCCCCTCGGGGCGCAGCGCTCCGGGGTCGGTGTGCCGGAACCGAGGCGCAGCCGGGGGCCCAGGGGCGGCGGGGTCGAGCGCGCGACCAGGCGCACGGCGACCGGGGGTCTGCCAGGCGATCCCCCACGCCCCACGGGGCCCCAGAGCCCCGGGACGCGGGCTGGAAGCCACCGAGGACCGCTACCGCGGGCTGCGGACGAGCATCGTCCCTGCTGAATGCGGATTCTGCTATGACAGTTGGGCTCCCCGAGGGGTTAACCTGGGTGTCCTCGGTAAAGTTGTCGCGGAGCTGGGAGCCCATGTAGGGGTTGCCCATGTAGGGGTCGCGGCACCGCAGCTCGGGGGGCGGCCGGGGGGCCGGCGGCAGTCGTGGCTCGGCGGGGCCCGCATGGCCGGGAGGCTTCTGGGGGTGTGCGCCCCCAGCCGGCTGCCCTCATGGATGCCTCCCGGCGGCAGAACGGGTCAGCCTCCTTGCAGCCGGTTGGGCGGCGGCACCCGCACCTTGCCAGCCGTGCTCCTCCTCCAACTCCTCCTCCTGGCGGGCGAAGCCCCGGCACCAGCACGGCGAGGTCGCTGCCCCAGTCCCCTCCAGGCGGACGCCCTGGGCTCGGGGACCCGGCAGGCCCGGCGCAGCAGGCCTCGTTCCCCAAGGCTTCGCCGAGGAGTGATCGGGCGCAGCGCCCGCGGCACCGCCACGCCATGGGCTCTCGGTGTCCTCCTGCAGGCTTCTCTCCTGGGTTATTGCCGGCAGCAACTGCTGCCTCGGGACACGCACGATTACACCGTCACTCGCAAACCCATTCTTGCAACTGCCGAGACCTGACGAGCCACGGCGTGGAGAGGTGACCCTCCCCGGCCTGTACCCCAGCCCGGCGCGCTTCCTCTTCCTCCCCATCGGGGCGCTTGGTCAAGTCGCCGGGGACTCTACTGGTGTCCTGGGAACGGGGTGGGGCGCCCGATGACAGGTCGGGGAGCGGCCGTCAGAGACAGGCCTGACTCTGGGAAGGACTGCGGGCGGGGGTCTCGAGGCCGAGCTTCCAAGGAAGGAGGAAAGAGAAGAGCCGAGGAGTCTGGGTCCCCTTGCCCGAGCTAGGGCTTCCCTCCCATAGTAAAAGCTCCTTGGTGGCCAGGCTGTTTGGGTCGCTGCCTTCCGGCCCTTTCGCTCTCCACTTCTCCTCCACGGGCGCTCATCATTGGCTTGTTTTATTTCTCCCTCCTTTTCCCGGCGGACCACCCTCACAAGCACTGGGACCGGGCGCCTATCCGCTCCGCCTGCGCCTCCCTCCCAGGGGCCTGACCGCCCGGTGGGCCGGCAGGCGCAGCCACCTGGCCGCACCAGTCACAGGCGCCTGCGCGCTCACGCCCTCTAGGCTTTGCCGCGGGATCCAAGCCATGGCTGCAGTGGGAGCCCAAGGTAGGGTGAGCACGGTCCAGGGGCCACTGTGGAGAGCGAAAGCAGCAGGCGGGAACGCTCGATTTTCCGAGCCCCACTTTCCTTTCACAGCCCACTGGGATGTGTAGTTCCTCCTCTCGCTGTCCGGCTCCGAGAGGAAACAATGACTTTGGAACCAAAAAACTACAAGTCCCTGCATCCCCCGCGAGGAGGGCGGGAGAGGCGCGGTGCTGGGCGTTCTGGCCTTGGTGGTTGGAGATGGGAACCAACAAAGGGGAGGGTGGGGTCGGTGCCTTCTCTGTGCTGACCACCTTGTGCATTACACGTGTTCTTTGTCTGATCTTCACCACAACCCTGCTAGACACTATTGAACTTGCCCAACATCACAAAGCTCCCCGGTGGTAGAGATGGCATTGAACCCCGAGCTCTATTTTCCTTACAAAGCAAGCCTTTCGGAGCAGTGTCACAAGGAGAAGAGGTTAACTGTCCAAAAGAGAAAAAGAAATATAGCCAGTTTCGAAAAGCTTCCTGTGGTCTGGAAAAAGTGGTGGGAATGGCAATTAGAATATGACGCGAAATAACAGAGAGAGTTACCAATCAAAATGGAATTTACAGGGGTCCATTCCAAAGCAGATTAGAATCCTGGGGGAATGGATAGGCCCTTAAACACACTATCAAAATTAGTTTTCAATATTCTTTGACAGACAAACATATTACAGGGACAACTCTGTGGCTGCATTGTTCTTGAAAATTCAACTGGCAAGTCTCTGACATTTCAAATGAAAGCTTTCATGTCCTTTAGCTGTGGGAATCAAGGAGGTGTTGTTCTATTTGTTGCAAGCATGTTTTCTCTGGGTGTCCAATTAATATGCTAAATCCATTGTCTCCATGACTTTTAAAAGACTTCCATTCTGGGGTTGGGGATACAACTCATTGGACTGGGGGCTTACCTAGTGCTTAAGGCCTTGGGTTTGATTCCCAGCAACAACACCCCCCCAAGACTCCCACTGTTCTCAATTAAACCCAATTTTTCTGGCACCATGGTTATGCTCTGTTAGAGATACCAAATACTAAAATATTTACAAGTGAAATGATACAAAGTCTAAGATGTGCTTTAAAACATTCCACCCATCCACCTATGAAATGAAAGACAAGGAAGTATAGAAGAAACAACATTGGAAACTGTTGAAAATTGTTCATGTTAGGTAATGCACTTAATTATCTATTGCTGAGAATTACCACAAACTTAGTGGCTTTAAAATATATGCAGATTTACCTCCCAGTTCCTGTGGGTCAGGTTCTCAGCACATTGAGTCCTCTGATGAGGGTCTCACACCCGCTGCCAAGGTGTCAGCCAGGCTGTGTTCTCATTACCTGGAAGACTGGCTTCCATGCTGTTTTGGGGGCACTGGTAGGAGTCATTGCTTTGCAACTGTAAGACTGAGCACCTGGCTTCTTCTTGGTTGTCCACTAGAGACTGTTCACAGCTCGAAGAGGTCACCTGCAATTCCTAGTAAAATACCTGTGGCTCATTATCTCCTGGCCTTCCCACCATGTCCACTGACTTTATCATGCCAGCAAGGAAAGTCTGCTAGCAAAACAGACTTTGATACATCACAATCACACAGAGGCCCCATCTAGTGTGCACTTTTTGTTGGCCAGAAAACAAGTGATTGGTTTCACATACATACACTCATACAGGGTAACAGACACAGGATGAGTGTGTCCACCCAGTGCATAAGAGGGTTCATTATGACATTCTTATCTGTTACATCCACTTGTGTTTATGTTTGGAATTTTTCATAATTAAAAAAGTGAATCATTCATTTTTAAATATTATCTGCATTATCCACAACAAATGCTGATTTCTAGGCACACTGTGCTGTGATTTATTTTATTTTATTTTTAGTTGTAGATGGACACAATACCTTTATTTTATTTATTTATTTTTATGTGGAGCTGAGATTAAACCCAGTGCCTCACACGTGCAAGGTGAGCACTCTACCACTGAGCCACAACCCCAGCCCCACTGTGCTGTGATTTCTTACAGATATCTTTCTAGGGCTTGTGTTTCTTACCACTCCCATGTATACCAAGGCCTTATGTATTAATTAATAGCTAATAATCACCATACTAAGCCCTAAGGCAATTACTTCATTTGTGTGGGTGACTCGGATTTTAATAAGTTCACTCAAACCTGGACTGGCAGCCATGGATTTTAGCTCACCAAGTAACACCTTTTCTTTAAGGTATGGTGGAATTCATTCACTCATTCATTCCATCACTTTACCCTTATTTATTTCAGGACCTGATCTGTGCTAAGTATTTTTAGCAGCAAGGACATAAAAGGAACCAAGAAGAATGATTCTATTTAAGGGATGAAGAGAACCGAAGGAAGCAAACAGCTAATAAATAAATGACTCGATAATAAGAAATCATCAAAGGACAATTACAAAAATGAAGCACAAAGCAAGATTGTGGGATAGACTGGAGCTGGTGAGGAACTTCTGCAGAAGAGACACTGGGGCAGAGATGGGAGCCATGAGAGACAGGAAGTCCAGAGGCTTCACAGCAGAAGAAGCCTGGAAATTTTCAGGAGTGCAAATAAACAAGTCTGCTGGAGTAGAGCAAGGAACAGAGACAGGGGTTAGAAAGAGGGCTGGGAGGAGACACTGAGGCACTGGAGTTGATTCTGCCTGCGCTGGAAGTTCACTTACTCTGCATCTATCCATCACTGGTTCAAATGTGAAGGCATCGAACAGAAGAGTAACATACCAAATTCCCTTCAGAAATATATAGATTCCAAACCTCAATGTTGGAAGATCCTCAGTGCATCTAGAATTATAGAACAAAGAGTTTATTTTGCATAAGAGGAAAATGAGACCCAGAAAATTCCTTCAGAATGCCTCACGTATAACAAATAATCCAAGAATGAGCCTTCATTTCAAAGTGTGCATTCTCTGATTTAAAGCTTTAGGAAACTGATACTGAACAATGACTTCATGCCTGTCATGTTCAAGGCAGTGTGATATAGAAATTTAATATGATCGAAGAAAGTATAATCTAGTTTGGAAATCAAGATGGAGACACATGAGAAATTATATAAGAAAATTGTAAAAATATCGATCTTTTCTCAGGTATCTTCCTGTATTAGGTGATAACATATTTCTTTATACATTCAGCTTATTAAATTCAGAGGACTTCCAGTGAGGCAGGGGCTATAATCTTTGTTTCATAGAGGAAGAGACTGAAGGTCAGAGAAATTTGGTGATTTGCCTCAAGTTTCACAGGAGCTAATGGAATCAAGATGGAAGAGATCTGTGTGTCTGATGTCAGCTTTTCTCTCTGAGCCCACTGCACAATGGTAAAAATACACCATGTCTGATGAACTTCCAACTGAGTAGAATTGAGGAAAGTATCTTGTTCTCAGAGCTAAGAGAACTCTCAGGCCTGAACTACAGCAAAGTGTGTCTGTGTCTGTGTCTGTGACAATCTGGACAGGCAGAGCAAAAGGGGTTAGTATCTCAGGGAAGTGGGAATGGTATAATCGGGTGAGCAAATTGGTAGCAAAGGGCAGTGGACAAGATCCAAGTGCACGTGATTCATCTGGAAGGGGATTCCAGAAGCAGCACTAGGTATAGCGAGCTGGTACGAGGGTACCACTGGCACCTAGAGCAACTAGCTGCCCTCCCTGGATTGGTGGTGACATCTTTGATTCCAGTGGTTCTTCTCTTCTCAGCTGCAAGGACCCACTGACAAAAGGGGTTACGTTATCAACAAAATTGAGATTTTTTTCCTTTCTCAGAATACCCACCAGCAGAGGATGGTCCTGTGTGCACTGTGGAAGGGACGTGTTTAGACCCCAGCACATTGCATGGCCTGTACACTTTTCAGGGCAGGATGGGTGTACACCCAGTATGGTCTGAGGGACATGGTCCTAGGAAAACTGTAAAACTGTCATAAGAAATTTTACCTGAGTTCTAGGATACCAGGAAGCAACTCTGGAAACCACATTCATTTCTTCAGAAAATCAAACACCCTGATTCCTTCCAACCCAGTTTTCTTAACATTTATTTGTACATGTGCTCAGCACATTTGGAAAGAGCTTGTGTCAAAATGAAGATGTTTAAGCTTGTTGCTGGGGTGTGTGCCTGTAACCCCAGTGATTAAGGAGGCAGAGGCAGGAAGATCCCAAGTTTGAGGCCAGCCCAGGCAACTTGGTGAGACCTTGCCCCAAAATAAATAATATAAAGGGCTGGGGGTATCGCTCAGTGGTAAGGCACACCCTGATGTTTAATAAGCTCAACACTACAAAAAAAATGACATAAAGCAGAAAAAATTTAATTTTCCTCAAGAAAAAGTTTTTCTTGCCTTTTAAAAATGTTATTAATGGGGCTGGGGTGGTGGCTTAGCCGTAGAGCACTTGCCTCGCACGTGCAAGGCCCTGAGTTCAATCCTCAGCACCACATAAACATAAATAAGTAAACAAAATAAAATTATAAAAAAAAGCATTAGTGAAAAATACATAACAGTGGGGTTGATTTTCACATACTCATAAATATATAACATAGTTTGCTCCATTTCAATCTCAAGTACTTCCTGTACTTCTCCCCTCACCCTCTCTGGCCTTTCTTTACACAAAAATATTACTTTTTAATATGCTTACAAAAATAATACCTGTACATTAAATATATATATATATATATATATATATATATATATATATATGACACATAAATAGGAAGAATGTAAGATTTTCAAGTTCAAATTCCCCACACTTGCAAATAATAGTCACTAAGATCAACCTTATATTGTTCATTGTGCACTTAAACACACACCCACACACACACATCTGTATCATTTAACAAAAATGGAATCACATCATGCATGTTAGTTTCATCTTGCATGCTTTTTTAAATTTGTCTTTTTTCCTAATTAGTGCCCCACCCTTGTTCTTCCCTCAATCTAGTGTTAGCCACTTGGCCTGGATCCCCTCCAGGCCCATGTAGTCATGAGCACACCCACACATTCACAGGCACACAGCCCATGGTACACTTTCACCCCTTTTGACCTAATACAACTGATAGTCCTTGAGAGTTGTTTTTCCCAGATCAGTCTCGAGCCCAGGGTCACCCATGGTCATTAGACCTAAGTCTCTTCTAAGGTGGAATGGTCCCACCACCTTTGAGATGCCGGATCTTGACATCCTGGATGACAACAGGACTCCCACCAGGTTACAGCCGGGTCACACAGGCAGGGGTTGTGTCATTGGGCAAAGACACCATGTAGTTAATTCCATTGTGGGAACATTTCAGATTTTTAGAAGGTTCCTAATTTGGAGATCAATTCCACCTGTCTAATTTCTGCCAGTGCTTCTGGGTAGATCCTACCCCCTTACTTAGCATCAGTCTCCCCATTCTGCTCTCCTCCAGCCTGAATCTCTCTCTTCCCCTTAACCATTTCTTCCCAGGGAATGAGGCTCAGCCTTCCCACCCCCAGCACCCTCACCTGTGTCTTTCTCTCTCTGGAGACAATTCCTCTCAGGTGACCCCAGAAGAGATGGGCCTGAGCAGGAGGGGCTCTCAGGTGAAGCTGCAGAGTGACCTCTGTCATTTCAGCCTTGCCAAACAACTCAACTGCTGCCTGTCGCAGGAACCCTGCAGGATGAATTCTCTGAACCTGGGCTTGTGTGTTTTCTTGTATGTTTCCCTGCTGAAGTTCACTTGTTTGTTTCTTTCAGTCTATGTAGTGAGGTGACTTTGAGACATTTCTCTTGTTCATCTTGTTCATTAGGTAACTGTGCCTTCTGGAAACTGTCACAGGCATGTCTAATAGGTAGAAGGTGCCTAGACATCTGTTGAAACAGCACTGCTGAGGACAGAGACCTATGGAATGTCCTCATTTGTGTCCTTCCAGGTGATACATAAATCCCTCTTGGGGCCTGGGTGCTCAACCAGCTTCAAATACAACCAACTTTTTCAATAATGCTATGAAAGGTGGGACTTTGCAAAAAGGTCTGCTGGAAAAAGAGTAGGACATTGTTCAGGGTATGGTGTTACTCAGAGTTCTGTCTGACCCGTGCGGGATGTGGTCAGTTTGGGGGTAGCACCACAGTGGAGCAGCATCTAGGGAGAAACAGAAACAGGAAAAGGTGACTGCCAAGAGCGGAGTGTCCCGCAGGCCGAAGACAGGCTAGGGTGTTAGAACTCACCATGAGTCATAGTAAGAAGGAAAACCCTTCCCTCCCCTCCTCTCGGTGTGGTGGACCTTAGCTTTCAGGGGGTGTGTGACTGAGAAAATTGGTGGCATATGAAGGTACATCAGCTGCCTGCTGCCATAGGGCCACCATTTATTTAAGTGATGATCTATTCACATAAAATAATTTATGAGAAAGGGGTGTGTCCCCCATCCACTCCTAGTCCAGCAGAGTGCCACAAGGGCCAGTGACATCCACAGCAAGATTGCTCTAGTGAACTAGGCAGCCAGAGAAAGCAGGCCTGAGTAGGAGACCCTCCAGGACAGTGCAGGAGCATCAGAAAGAGAAAGCAGGCAGACAGGGCATGGCAGATCGGTTGGACCATGCAAAAAAAAAAATGAATTTGCTGGGTGACAGATGACCATCCTTGGGTCTGGTGATGAGCCTGGTGAATTTGCGTTGGCCAGCATAAGTAGATCATGTGACAGAAAACACAGAAACCTCTGCAAAAGCAGTGGCCTATGGCTTGGAAGATGGGGGTATGATTGGCATACAACACATGGTGGATGTCTTCAGGACGTAGGGCTCCTGCCACAGCACTCTGGGCTACCTGGTTCCTTTAGGAGAACTGTGTCTAAAGCACAGTGTGAGCTGAAATCAGGGCTCATGACACACCTGCAGCTGGATCCGTAATTAAGAGGACTTGAGAGAAATTCTTCCTGGATACAAGATGATCAGCTACGTGATTCAAGGTCGCTCTCATTTCCATAGTCATGCAACTCTGCAAAGGCAACCAAATAAGGACAAACATACAGCAGGGCTTGAAATAGTAAATCTAATTCTACTGTACATCCGCTATTTTGGTTTCTCAACTCTACCAACTCAGAATGTGTTTGGGGAACTGCATCTTTCTTCCTAATTGATTGGAATGAAGTAGATTATCTGTGACCATTTTGACTCACCCCTGCCTCCCTTCCCCAGCAAACAGTTCTCTTCTCTTAGAATATGAAGAAAAGCTCTAAGCTCCACCTAGGGAAGGGAGCACTGACTTAAGGAGAAGGAAAGTTTCCACTCCCTCCATGAAATCCGGTCCTTGTTATTCCTGCTCACCCTCTGGTTCAGAGAAACAGCTGAGTGGAGATGTCACTAAATTTTATTTATTTTTTTTTAATTTTTTTATTGGTTGTTCAAAACATTACAAAACTCTTGACATATCATACTTCATAGATTCGATTCAAGTGGGTTATGAACTCCCATTTTTACCCCAAATACAGATTGCAGAATCACATCAGTTACACATCCACATTTTTACATAATGCCATATTAGTAACTGTTGTATTCTGCTACCTTTTCTAACCTCTACTATGCCCCCTCCCCTCCCTTCCAATCTTCTCTCTCTACCCCATCTACTTTAATTCACTTCTTTCCTTGTTTTTTCCCATTCCCCTCACAACCTCTTATATGTTATTTTGTATAACAATGAGCGTCTCCTTCCATTTCCATGCAATTACCCTTTTCTCTCCCTTTCCCTCCCACCTTGTGTCTCTGTTTAATGTTAATCTTTTCCTCCTTCTCTTCCTCCCTGCTCTGTTCTTAGGTGCTCTCATTATATCAAAGAAGACATTTGGCATTTGTTTTTTAGGGATTGGCTAGCTTCACTTAGCATAATCTGCTCTAATGCCATCCATTTCCCTGAAAATTCCATGGTTTTGTCATTTTTTAGTACAGAGTAATACTCCATTGTGTATAAATGCCACATTTTTTTTTTATCCATTCATCTATTGAAGGGCATCTGGGTTGGTTCCACAGTCTAGCTATTGTGAATTGTGCTGCTATGAACATCAATGTGGCAGTATTCCTGTAGTACACTCTTTTAAGGTCTTCAGGGAATAGTCCGAGAAGGGCAATAGCTGGGTCAAATGGTGGTTCCATTCCCAGCTTTCCCAGGAATCTCCATACTGCTTTCCAAATTGGCCACACCAATTTGCAGTCCCACCAGCAATGTACAAGAGTACCCTTTTCCCCACATCCTCACCAGCACTTGTTGTTTGACTTCATAATGGCTGCCAATCTTACTGGAGTGAGATGGGTTTTGATTTGCATTTCTCCGACTTTAGAGATGGTGAGCATTTTTTCATGTACTTGTTGATTGATTGATTGTCCTCCTCTGAGAAGTGTCTGTTCAGGTCCTTGGCCCATTTGTTGATTGGGTTATTTGTTATCTTATTATTTAATTTTTTGAGTTCTTTGTATACTCTGAATATTAGGGCTCTATCAGAAGTGTGAGGAGTAAAAATTTGTTCCCATGATGTAGGCTCCCTATTTACCTCTCTTATTGTTTCTCTTGCTGAGAAAAAACTTTTTAGGCAGGAAGTGTGAATCAGGCGGCATAGCGATACCAGATTTCAAACTAAACTACAGAGCAATAGTAACAAAAACAGCATGGTACTGGTACCAAAATAGGCGGGTGGACCAATGGTACAGAATAGAGGACACAGAGACTAATCCACAAAGTTATAACTATCTTATATTTGATAAATGGGCTAAAAGCATGTAATGGAGAAAGGATAGCATCTTCAACAAATGGTGCTGGGAAAACTGGAAATCCATATGCAACAAAATGAAACTGAATCCCCTTCTCTCACCATGCACAAAAGTTAATTCAAAATGGATCAAGGAGCTTGATATCAAATCAGAGACTGCGTCTGATAGAAGAAAAAGTTGGCTCTGATCTACATATTGTGGGGTCGGGCTCCAAATTCCTTAATAGGACACCCATAGCACAAGAGTTAATAACAAGAATCAACAAATGGGTCTTACTTAGACGTCGCTAAATTTTAGATCCAACCATGAGCTGAAGGGAGGAAGGCATGCTCTCTGTCTTCTAAGTGGAATAGCTGTATTTCCCTGAGCTTGACTGGAATCATGAAGTTTGAGAAAGAATCCCAGTGACTGAGCAGCTCAGTATTTTCTCAAGGTGATTTCTAAGGTACACAGGGCCACAAGATGCCCGAAACTAAGGTTCTATGGTCAAATAAGTTCATAGAATTTCTGCCTTATATGCCCTGCTCTTGAAGATGCTGAGAAGCCCTGAAGCCAAGTAACCAGGCTTACCAAATTTATTTGATCACAAGTAAGTATGTGTGTTTCCAGGTAACACGTAACAGCTTCTGGAGCTGATGTACCATGAAACACACTTGGAAGGATGCTCGTCCATTGAATCTTTTCCTCAATTTATAGAGAAAGAAAACAAAGCCTGTGTTAAGGTGCAAGAGACTAATTGATCTCCGTTACTTTCAGGACTGGGAACTAGACCTAGTTTCCAATTAAGTCCCGGCTCCTCCTATCACCTTCGAAGTCATTGTCCATGGTGGTGACTCTGAGGTCTCCCCTCAAGCATCCTTTTCATTGTCTGGATTTTGAGGTCATGTCTATTTATGGTTCACACAGTAATGAATCCATCAAATACTTTGAATGTTTTAAAAAGGGCATTGGGCCCTGTACCGTTGATCCACTCTACAATAAAGAAAAATTGAAAGGAATAACACATAGCAGCAACTTTTATTTACTGTGATAAAAACAGACATCTTACTCAACCTGGAACTGTTATAAAATAGGATTCTAAAAGATAAGTAATGAGATACCGCAAGTGAGTAATGAGACTCCTGCTTTGGAAGCCAAGCTTCAGCTCACCCAGAGGAATTATTCTCATGCTTACCATTTATATTGCACTGTATTGATTGTAGCACAGTGCACTCCAAAGTAGCTATGGCTCTGGGACCCTGCACAGAATCTGGGAAGAATCCAAGAGGCCCAACAGCTGCATATTGCAGAAGGCACATAGGCTCTCTGGACAGCACAGACTTTCTCCTTATTATGTAATGCTTCTTGTTCATTTCTTCACCTTCCAAGAATCTTGTCACTGGGTATCCTGCTGGAGAGATTGATGAACTACCCTGGAAACCTTACATAATATTTCTATTTCAATCAGAAAGTCTGTCTTTTAAATAAAGTGATATATTTTGGAAGTATTTTATTGTTTTCCTTCTTACAAAAGTAATAAGTGACTCATGTTAAAATGCTTTTGACTTTCCAGAAATAAGTGAAAATGTTGCTTTGGCTAACATTTCACTAATTAAGGCAGAAAATAGAAGAACTACAGATATAAAACTCACCTTTCCCTTCCCTCCAGGTCACCTGTGTGAGCATGAAATCCAGCAGATCTTTTTCTTCTATGCATGCACTTAATTTGACAATAACTTTAAAGACCTCTGCACTATATTTTTGTCAAGCAGCAGTGAGAATGATTTGACCAATATGTGACCCTTACAGCATTTTAAAAATAATTCAGCCTCATACTTTAAACACAGAGTAAGTGAATCTCCAAAGAAATGTTTTAAAAATTGATGGGAAAAAAAGGCCCAACAGTGTGTGAAACCAGCTAGAGCAAGGGCTACCAGAATCCTGGGAACTGTAATGCTAATAGATTTCTAGCTGTCAAAATTTGAAATAGAATCTACAGGGACCAAAAATTTTGAAATAAAAATGTGGTCAGATGCATGTCTGGTGGGGACTTTTCAGCTGACTCAAAACAAACACCAAAATAGCAACAGTGTCTATCTCTGATAGACTTGCCTTCCCAGCAGCCTCCTCTCTGCAGCAAGACATTTCTATTACATTTTCCTAAAAGGGACTCAAGCTTACTTTGAAGTGATAGTCCTGCCGGCATTGCATGCAGCACCAAAGCTCTGTAATTTCCTAATCTCTGGTTTCCACACTTGAAAATACTCTGTCTTGCTATTTTAGAACTAAAGTCTCTGTTTTGCAAAGACTGTGCTCTGAATGTTTGCAAGTCACCTGTTTAGAACTTGTATTATGCATTCCCACAGAACAAGTCTAAGTGGGATTTTGAAATTCCTGAAGCAGGCCAGTTAATCTGATTGCAGTTGAAGTACCTAATTGTGTGCACTGTGGAAATGTGAGACCTTGGGAAAAAAGATCTTTTTTTAAAAAATGTTTTCTTTCAGTGTTTCAACTTGGGATGCCTGGAATGTGGTCCTAATCTCAGGTCCTGTACTTGTGGTTTAAGGCTTCTGAGACTCTGGAAACACCATCTCCCAGAACCTGGTACAAGGCAAGTACCTAGCGTTGGTGTGGAATGGGGGCTGAAATCTCTCCCGGCAAACAAATGCACCCTCTCCAAGGAACAGTTGGTCCCTCCTGTAGTTTGTATCCAAAAGGGATCCTCAAAATGCAAATGACTTACCCTAAGGCTCAAGAGTAGCCACTGGTTTGCTTTACTTTTTCATTGATAGTGTATTGGGAAACAAGCTTGCAAGTAGAAAAGAGGGAAACTGTGGTTTAGATCAGGGAGTTAGTATGAAGCCACATACTCCATTACAAAAGTAGATGGGTCCCTCAGGGTTTGTAGTTGCTCTCAAAACACAGACTCTGGATCACAGAACTCTGCAACTTCTCTAGATTTGAAGGTTCATTATCTCCCTTATGTTTCATATAGTAAAGAGCAATACAATCCTTAAAACAAAAAAGGTTCTGTGCTTCTACTGGGAGACAGCAAAGGAGGAGAGAGTGAAGGAACCTGCACTTCTAGACAAGTGAGTTTTCAGGCTCCACTCAATTGAAAACTCTGGAACTAGGACCAGCAATCTGTGTCTAACATTCCTCTCTGGGTGATTCCAGTCATCAAGCTCAAGTGTAAGGACCACTGGCCCAGTGGATAAGGAAGAGCCTCTTTTTAAATCCTAGTGTCACCCCTTAACAGCAAGCTGCATAAGCTCTAGCAAGTTGTTCTTTCTGAGTTTTTAAGAGAAGATTAAATGAGGCACTGTATTAGAAGCACTTGGGGCAATGTCATACTGTGTTGATCAGCTTTCCATCACTATAACAAATAATGACATAATGAACTTTAAAAGAGAAAAGGCTTACTTTGGCTTATGGTTTTAGAAGTGCTAGTCCATAATAGGTTGGCCTTGTTGCTTTTAGGCCTGTAGTGAGGCAGGACCTCATGGTTGGAACACATGGTGGAGGAAAACCACTTAGATTGGAGGGATAAAAGAGATAAAGGACCCTTTCAGACCCTGGCATCCTACTCTCAGAGAATCTAAAGGTCAAATACATTCTGTGGGATCTCATCCACACAGAAAAAGAGCAGTATTTCTCAATCCTGGCTGATCACTAGTGCCTTCATGCAGCTTTTATTCTTTGCCCTATCCGGGACCTTCAGAGCCATCATCTCCAGTGGTGGAAGCTGGGAATCTGTAATTGTTACAATCTCCATAGGCAATTCTGAGGGGAAAGCCATTGGAAATCAAAGGTGGTAATGATTGGAGAGAACATTTATTGAGTGTTTGTGCCAGGCACTATGCTACCTTCTTTATATACATTTACTTCTCACTGCAACCCTTCCAAGGTAGGTATTTAACAAATGAGGAAACTGAGGTATAGAGAAACTAAATAATCCAATTTCACACAACTGAGAAAGTGGTTTAGGACCTGAACTCATGTTTGAGTTGGTAGATGCATTTAACTGGTTAAAATAATCATAATGATAATCTTAATGCATTCATGTAGTCATTCATCAGACATGCATTTACTATGTGTGGCCAAGTAATAAACTGGGAGCCAGAGAATGTAAAAATGAATATAGATCTGCATCCCCATCCTCAAGAAACCCACGCCCTAAAGTGATCCGGAAAAAAACAAAACCCAAAAGGGCAGACAGGCTGCTTCATTCGGAAAAATGATGTCATGAGTCTCCCAGCAGCTGAAAAGGTTTCCTACTAACCACTAGACCTGTCCTCTCAAGAGCCATGTACCCATCCGTGCCCGTTTGGCTCCCCGCCTCCTAGGCTGTGAGGTCCAGGCCTGTCTGCCAGCTGTCCACGCTCCGCAGCAGCGCTGGGGCGCCCCGGAGCCCACGTGGCTGGCCCTGCCTGGGCCTCGGCGGTCCTCACTGGGTCCCAGCGCTGACGCAGTCATCTTGCCAGGCATCCTCGCTGGGCTGTAGGCCGACCAATCAAATCGGAGGGAGGAGGCGCAGCCCCACGGAGCGAGCAGTGGCTGTCTTCCAGGAGTAAATCCGGTCACTCGCATCAAAGGGACAGGAAATTTCTCAGAAAAGTACAGAGAAAAGACTGAAGCCTGTCTTTAGAATCGCGGGATGTTAGCGCGGGCCAAATCACCGGACACGGTGTCAGAAAACCGAGCCCCGGGTCTCACCTGGAGGGGACCGTGCTCCTGGCTAATCTGCGACCCCTCACTGCCCCCTAGAGTTAGGGTCGAGCATTCTTTCAATAGACAAAATAATGATTAAAGTCAGCGATCGTCACCTTGGGGAAGGCGAGTGACCCTCCCAGGGAGACCGCCGTGAAGGACATCGCCCCTGCTCCCGGTGCGGGGCAGGGGACACTGCGGGCTGCGCTCGCATCTTTCCCGCCCAGACCAGGAGAAGCGAGGGTCTGGGGACAGCTGCCATACTCCGGATTCGTCTTCAGGTTGCACGGTGAGGCCGCAGCGGAACCTTTCTCCTCCGCCCTGCTCTAGATTCCACCCGGGCCCCGTTGGCGCCGTATGCAGTGGTGGAGACTTAGACATGGAGAAGGCGGGCGCTGGGTCTGGCGAGCCTTCTCATCTGGAGACTCCGGCGCCCACGGACGATCGGCTTTTCCTGGTTAAAGGTGTGACGCGGGGAGGTGCAGTGCCTGGCCTGCGCCCAGGGTCATTCCCCTTCGCATTTCGCTCAGAGCCCACGTCGCGGCCTTGCCCCTGGATTTGGCGGGGTCGGGAACCGCTGGCCTGGGGAGGCGGCCGGAGCCGGGAGGCGGGTCCGCGATCGCTCCTCGCGTGGGGCTGCATTTCCCCATCCCCTCGGCAGTTTTTCTCCTGCTCTAATTACACTCACTCTCTTTACCCCCGGGAGAAACTTCACGCCGCCGCCCGCGGAGAGGGCAATGAACTGCATCCCGGAATGACCTCGGGAAGCAGAGGTCGTGAGGTCGGGCGCACTTCACCCGAGGCTGCCGCTTACCTTCGGCAACAGCTACTTAGCCATAATTTCTCGAATTTCAGAAGTAATTTTGAATGTAACTTAAAAAGTATCTGAAACTTATTTGTTTTGAACTTAATTGTTTCTTCTTTTTTTTTTTTAATTTGAATCTCCCCTCCCCCAAACTCTTGGCAGGTGGAATTTTCCTTGGTTCTGTTGCCACAGCAGGAATGTTGGCTGGATTTGTTACCACACTATCATTGGCTAAAAAGAAAAGCCCTGAATGGTTCAATAAGGTTTGTGACACTGAGATCCATTCTTTGCATTGTTATTGTTTATAATAAATTGCATCTTTTTATATAAAAAAGTAAAGGAAATGTTGATGTCCTTTCTCATTGTTTTAAGAAGTAAGTCTGAGTATACCACATGGGTTAAAGAAATTTACAAATTAATTGATGGTCTTCATTTTCATTTAAAAAGAAGTGCTGGATTCGTGGTTTTTTAAATTTTAGCAGAACAAGACTTTGAAAGCTTATCTGGTATAAGTCACAACATGACTTTAAATTTAGGTAACTCACTGTTAGTATAAGAGGTCTCAATATTTTATGTACTATTAGAAAAATTATGGCAGTTAAGCTCTTGATACTTACTGCAGTAGGATCTCTGTTTCAGAGATGTAATACTGAAATAAAGCGAATCCTTGTGTCAGTGAGAAATATGTCGGCTCTTTAAACAGGAGGTTCATTCACTGCTATGGCCCCAGCCCCTAGAAAATAATTTAGATGCTCAGAAACTAGTTGAATGATTGTAACATACTTAAAGCAAAATATCCTTAACTTATTAGCAAGATTGACACAGTTGCTTTTTGGTGTTGTGTACCTCATTTCCTTCACTTATGAGGAATTTTCTTTGAGTTTTCTTGTAGATTCATGTCTTTGTATTGTTCCATCTCTTCTTCCCGCCCCTTTTGACTTATTCAGTACTTCATTGCTTTAACAAATGTTTACTTGGAAACTTTTATGTGTCATACACTGTACTAACTAGGTGCAAAGGATAAAAAATGAACAACACTTCTGCCACTCAGGAATCTTAGAGTCTAGTGAGGTGGACACAGATTAAATATTCACCCAGATTATTACCGTTGTTGAGGAAGAGTGTTGCATGAAAAATCTTAAACCATTTGGATTTGCTTTCTCTTATCTTGGGCATTCATACTTAACTCTTCTGGACACTGTAATGACAAGAGCCAAATTTAAAGCATTTAAATTCCCTATGAGGGCTTACATGGAACAACTCAAATTATCGCTAAGAACCATATGGATCATTTTCTCCCTTTGTAATTGAATATTTTTAGAGCAGAAATATATCTTGTGGCAGAAAGCAGTAAAATTTAATAGTGGTGCTTTAACAGTAGAATTTGGTTGATTTGTAAGCTGAAGTGTTTTTATGTTAACCCTCAGCTCACAGACTTAAGAATCTGATGAAAGCTAGAGATTCTACACATATTTACAACTTTGCATTCTGTTTTGTTCTTAGATTTATTCATCACATATGCTCTTCATGGTCTAAGATGGTGGTTTGCAGACTGATCCAGAGAACACTGGTGATTGAAACCCTTTTGTGGGCCTGTAAGGTCAGAATTATTCAAATTCTGATTATTTGAATATTATTCAAATTCTTCATGATTATTCAAACATAATTGCACTCATGGTATGGAAGTAATGGACAGTGAAACTGCTGTGCCTTGGCATAGTCACCGTAGTGGCAGAAAATCATACTAATAGTCATTTTTGGGTTTTTCATTTCAGTACATCTGCAATTAAAACAAACAAACATTACATAAGAATGTTATTGTCCAAGCAGTAAAAATTTTAGTTTTAGTAAATCATGACATTTGAATTGTGAGAAGAAATGGGAAATACTCATACAGTTTTTCTTAACATTGAGGCAAGATGTCTTTCTCTAGGAAAAGCAGTGTGTGATTGAGTTGCCAACTGAACAAGCCACTTTTCCCTTGGAATATTTTTATTTGAAAGAACAACTGACAAACTGTTATTTAGAAGGAGGTATATGAAAGACATTTTCCTAGGAGTGAAAAATATGAACCTGTGTTTCCACTGTTAAAATTCAAACTTTCAGTTAAAATTAGGTTTTAGAAAACTTATCTGCCATCCTGGGCTTAACCCCTACTTAGTGGTCAGCAACTTTACTGATGAGAATTTTTATGGTGATATTAAGGATGTTTTAAAAAATATATTGTTTAATAAATCATATCAGTAATTGAAATATGTATATAACTTGGTAAATCAGTATCTTCTGAGTAATCATGTATTCATGGACAAAGTACAAAATAGACTAATATATTTTAATGTAATAAATTACAAAGAAGTTCATTGACATGACTTCAGATTCCATATTGTAACTAACCTTGAGTTAGGAGTTTTGTCAAGTTTTATAAAAAAGGAAAGTTTTTAAATTACTTCTCTCTTTCCCAGCCATATATCTGTAGGCCAGATTTTATTCATATAGTTTAACCAAAACAACAACAAAAAAAAAATTTGCAACATGAAGCAGACATGAAAATCCAGTTCTCTTTTTTATTAGACTAGGCATCTAAAAAATTAGCAAGAATGTAAAATTTGCTTCTATTTTAAAATGAATAAAACTTGAGAACTTCTTGGTTTTGATTTCTAATATATTAAATATTAGTAAATATAACCCACATAACTGAAAATCTTTTAGGTCCAAGTATAAAAAGATCCTGAGACCCAGAAAGTTTGAGAACCACCATTCTGGATGGTTAAATATGTAAGTTCTGCTTCCCTCTGGGAAACAATGGAATCAGAGCATTACCATTTTTCCATGTTCTGAGAGTTAAAATGGGTTGTGGAAGAACTCAAGTTCTGGAGCACGCATTTAATCAGTGTGTATTGAGCAAGCACCAATGTAAGAGTATCACTGAGGCAATGAACTTAAAGGTCACCCACCACCTAGACATCTTCTATTATTATAATAATTATTTTTCCAAACAATGAATACTTGCCAAGTGCCAGCTGTTATTCTAAAGGCTTTACCCATTTAACCAACACACAGCCCTATGAGCCGATATTACTGTGTGTTGTTCCCATTAAAGAGCAAGAAACTGAGGCACACGTGAATCAAGCAACTTGCTGGACATGGTACTTTTCTATCTTCAGTTATTTCTGGGAAATAAATTCTGGGGAATAAATCATACCACTTAGTAATATTGTTATTCACATAAACTCCTATCCACTAACCTGGGAATGTAGGTATTTATTATAACACAGGATTGTAACCCAAAAGTACTTTTTAATGACCAACTTTTCAGCTAGGGGCTACCTACACTGCTTCTATTTCAGACAGATAATCAGCTCCTTAGTGACCTATTTTCATTTTTAGCTGTGTCTTATGCTAGAAAGCTGGAAACTGGAAAACAATAATAAGGGCTAAGTAAGCACAGTTGTTTTTCTTTGTAATTTTTTGAATAAAAAGGAAAATGCCATCTAAGATGGCCAGAGAGTCCACTCTTGAGCTTCTTTTATCTATTTAAATGACCAAGCTGTATTTCTAAAACTGGTTCTTTTCACATATCAGTTTCATAAAAAGATTGCAAGGTTATATGAGTGAAATTTTGTGTGTATATTTCTATTAATATATACATAAACGTGAAATTTGCTTATCTAAAGTAATTCAGTGCCTTTACTTATAAATGTTATGGCATGGAACAACTTTATCACATTACTGAGTTATTTCAAGATCCATTTATGTAACAAGTAGATTAAAAGGACAGGTTATCATTCATCTTTCTCATAGCTGTAACTTCTGAAAAATTATAAAAAATACCTTTTAAATGTATTTTGCATACATTATTAAGTTATTCTGTGACGTAAATATAAAAATTTGATATTAGATAAGAATGCTTTATAGGGGAAATTAAACTAGATTGAACATTCTTTTTAAAAAATCTATTTGATTTATGTAAAATCCTAGAATTATACTGAAAAAAACCTAAAACGTAGACTTATTCATTAGTATGCAGTTAGCATTCTGACAATTTGCTCTTGGTAGTTCCTACGTGTATGAATAATAGATTATTAATTCTCAGAGGCTACTAGGTAAATGTTAGAAGATAAGGAATATA
Source organism: Callospermophilus lateralis (assembly GCF_048772815.1). Taxonomy (NCBI): domain Eukaryota; kingdom Metazoa; phylum Chordata; class Mammalia; order Rodentia; family Sciuridae; genus Callospermophilus; species Callospermophilus lateralis. The sequence continues at coordinate 522,082 of NW_027511969.1, read as the reverse complement.
CATATGTTCTGGCATAGAAGTATTATAAATACTGAGTTTTCACTTAGAAAATCATTTTTGTTTTATCTTGGGAATACTCCTTAGTGTTTTACTGTAACTGCAGTATGATTTGTTAAATTCAACTTCCAAATACAAAAGCCTGAGTTTTACTTTTAAAAAAATGAAGCCAGGTGCAGTGGCATATGCCTGTAATCCCAAGACTCAGGAGGCTGAGGCAGGAGGATCTCAAGTTCAAGGTCATCCTTAGCAACCTAGTGAGGCCCCAAGCAACTTAGTAAGACCCTGTATTTTAAAACAAAAAATGGCAGTGAGAGAAAGTGCTTTCACTTTTTGGCAAATTAATCTTTTCCTGAAGCAAGTCAGTCAACATTCATTTTGAAAAATTTGAATGGAGTGCGTGAATGTCATTTGGCATTTTCCCCTAGAGGAAAAAGCTTGGGTCTACACTTTTAAAACTCAAAGATTAATTTTTAACATCAAGTTGCCACAAAAATTCATTTTCAGAAGCATAATTTATATAGTATGACTAATAATAACTAATTTTATTTTATAATTTATGAGACTGATATTACACAAATATGACCTGCTTTTTAAAAAGTCTAAGGCAAAATTAAGATTTTCATGTGAATATTGATGTATCATTAAGATTTATTTTCATGCAGTTTCTTTTTTACTTGATTTAGTAAAACAAATGTGGGTGAATGTAGACTTTAAAATATATATATATGCATAGGCCAATTTCTGTCCTTCCCAGGGGAATGATGGTTTTTAATCTTTGTTTCTAAATTAATATTAAGGCTAAAGCACTTAAACTGACCCTGGTAAAATAACATTTGGTTAATTCTGGGCAAAAATCAGGTCAATTAAAAGCCAGGGAGTGCATCTATGTGAGATATGTGGTGTCTAGGGAACCACACTGAAACTACAGCAACATGGACAAGGAATGAGATGGAGAGAATATTGTTTGTATTGTGGAAAATGGTTAAAGAAGGATGTGTTGGTGACCTGGTTAGGTCTAAGAATATCTACAAAAAATGCCAGTCAATAAGCACTGCATACCTAGTAGATGTAGTCATGATGCTATGTACAGGGATGCAGATCAACAAAGTGTAGGCTTTCTGTGTGCTGGAGCAGTGTTAGCAATCTCCAGCCAAGCATGCATAAGAAAAAGTGGCACTAAGAAATAGGTTGAGCAATATAAAGAAAATTCTTCTGAAAAAGAAGCGGACACAAATAAATAGAATTTTCTTTCCAAATGAAAGACAGGATGTTATAATCTGCTGTTATCAGATTAGGTAATTATTTTAATGTTATTCTAATAAAAATGCCAATGATTGGGGAATAGAGAAATCTCGTGGAATGTTCTGAGTTTTTTTCGGGAAGAATTAACAGGCACAGTGTCTTGTATGCTGAAATGTCTGTCAATCAGAGATATTGACTTAATAAGAAGTGAAGTTGCTATTTGACCTTGGTTTGGCCTGGCCTCCTAGCATCATGATGCTTACATCATTTCAAACACTCCCAGCTTTCTTATCCTTTCTGAATTGATCATTTTACCCAATCCTTTCTGTCTTCATTTCAGGGAAGCATGGCTATAGCTGCCTTACCAGAGAGCGGGTCTTTCCTTGCCTTGAGAGCTCTTGGCTGGGACTCTGGGCAAAAATTTATGCCTGGTGTGGAGTTGGTGTGATCAGCTTCGCAGTCTGGAAAGCTTTAGGATTTCACAGTGTAAGTAATTACAAACTTATGATTGGCATCTGGCTGTTTTTTCTACTTTCTGCTATCTAAATTTTCCTGGTGTTCGAATTTCCATATAGTGTGGTCCTGTGTTGGGAAGTAATGTCAAAGAATGTAATGAAATTCTTGCCAATTTCTAGGCAACTTCTCATTACTAGTAACTAATAAAGCTTTTCAACTATAATTATGTAATGACTAATTCATAGCTAATGTTCATTCTATGTAAATTGATGTTAGCTACTTCTTTAATGAATTATTAATTGGAACAACTTTCTGTACTATTTAACATCCATCCATATGTATAAACATTCTTGTAAAATAATTAAAGCATTTTTAAAATGGGTTATTTAAATGATTAATTGTGTTGTTTACACATTATTGGAAAAAATCCTAAGAGCCTAAATATGTGTGTGTTTATGTCTGGGTGTATATGTATGTGTTTATAAAATTTATACCCTAAGCTAAAAAGCTATTCATTAAAAAAGATTGGTTTCTTTCTTTTCTGTTGTTAAGAAGGTCCACAGAATTTCCAAACAACTAGTAGGAAGTTCTGTGTATCAGGCTCTTAATGACAGATGAGCATTGATGGGAGTTTAGAATAGGTGGCAGTAATGGAGTTGATGAAAAGAGGTTCTGGATTTATTTCAAAGGTGGAGTTAGCAAGGTCTTGTTGTAGATTGGATGTGGGATGTGAGAAGAAAGTGAAATCAGGGAATGTCTCCAAGATTTTGGTGTGGGCAACTGCAAAATGGATAGAGACCAATGTTAGGGGATAACATAAAGGGCTCAGTCTGGGACTTGTGTTTGAGATATGTTAGACAGCCACATGAAGAACCAAGTAATCAGTTAGATATAGAAGTTTGGAATTCAGGGGGAGGTTCAAAGTAGAGATATAAATTTGAGATTCATCAGTAGATGGATAGTGTTTAAAGTCTTTAGACCAGATGAGCTCATGAAAGCAGGCAGCTGGGTGGCAAGAAAGCAAAGAGGTTTGAGGAGGGAGCTCTTATGCATTCCTAAGGTTGAGAGATTGGAGAGAGGAGAAAGTAGCAAAAGTGATATCCTGACCAAAGAGGCAAGGAGAGCCAGAGTAGTAGCTGGCATTCCAGGAGAAGAAAACATTTTAAGAAGAGGCTGTGTTGCATGCTAGTGAGAATTTGCATAAGAACACTGACCACTGACTTGAGCATAGCAATATCATGGTCACTGTTGAAATGGTGGCAGAAAGCCTGAGTGGAGTATATTCAAAAGAGAAAGAGGAGAGAAATTGGAGGCAGTAGGTACAGACAAGTATTGAGTTTTGCTGTAAAGTGAAATAAAGAAATGGAGTCATAACCAGAAGGATTGGGGGCGGGGGGGAGTTAAGAAGGTTTTGGTTTTAAGTTGCAGAATAATGTGGAGATGAATTAATTTAGTAGAGAAGGAGACACTGAGTTGTGGGGGGGCAACAGGGAGTAGTTTGCTAAAGCAACCTTATAAACATAGTTGAGCTTTTCACATTCACTTTAATCATAACTAAACATGGGGATTATTGTACTTTTCAGTCAAAACACACTGATGGACAAATGATAGTTTCCCTGGTCTGAACAACCGTTATTTTTAAAGTGATTTTGCTTTCTAATCATCCTTTGTAACAATAAATTAGGGACAACTTGGAAAATTCTGAAAACCACTGACTGAAGATTTTTGATGATTGTTATTACTTCAATTTTTTTCATTTCGTCCATTGTACCAACGTTTTAGACATAGCAGACTATTTATTCTGCCTAATAACAATATAGCATTACTATCCCCCATTTTATAAGTGAGGAATAAGTGCTCAAGACCCTAACTCACTTGCCTAGGATCACACAACTGACAGAGTCAAGTTTTGAACTGAATTCTAAATCTTAATATCTGTGTGTTTTCTAGCTTTACCTCCATTAGCTAAGATGGGAAATAAAGGAATAAGTGAAAGGAGCCAGGGGAGGAAGGCAGGTAGTGAATTTGGTTTTGATTGTGACCTGACCATGTTCTTGATAATTCACCAAGTTTTTCTGGGTAAGTGAGAGCCTCATCTCTCCACATGATAATTGATGTCAAGTCTGGTCTAGGACTGGCCATTCTTTACTCAAAGAAGAGAAAATCTTCTTTTAAGCTGTCATCTGCAATTAAAAAATGCCTACAATATTACAGTAAATGGAAAATGGGACTCATAGCTATGTATGATAGGAGAGCGGGTACCTGAAACAAGTTACCCGGGAAGAAAAATGTCAGATAGAAATATGTGAGTGAATTATGGGCATATGAGTGAATTTTTTATTTTGCCTTTACATATTTTCCTTTAAATTATTACTTTACTAGTAATACCTTTTAAAAAATTGTGCAAGATTTTATTTCTATTAGTTTTTTACTGCAAAGGAGTTCATAAAACTCCTCTGGCTACCCATGAAATGTACTCTGGGCTTGCACCTAGTAATAAAGTTAAGTGGCTGACAGTCTGTTAGCACTTTCCATTGACAGTGCAATTGATGGGTGATGTTTCCAGTGTTTAGTACTCTGGTTATAAACTCAATAAAAAAATTTGAGGTATTAAAATATGAATAAACTTTGATTTAAGAGTCATGGAATGATTCAATCTAAATTTTCATAGACCAACAAAATTAGGATATTATACACTGGAGAATTTGGCTTTATGGGCTAGATTGTGCTATTTTAGTTTCTAGAATGTGAACTTTGTTTTATGGCACTAGTAAGGATTATTGCCTAAATTAAATATTTTGGGGAGAAAAAATATTTTCTGACTGGCAACACTGAATACAAGAATACACAGTTTCCTTTTCTGTTGCATCTTTGTCTAATTATATAGAGGGAATGCAGATACCCTCTCCCCACATACAGGTCACTAGGCACATCAGTTTGATCTGCATATTTAAGAAGTGTCACAGAAAAATGAATCCACTAATATTTTCCAAGAGGCACATGTTTTAAGGACAGCAGTATTTTTAATTTGTTGGTGTGTGCATTTGGAAATCATTAATGGGTCTTTCGAGAGCCGCACACTGTGCTAAGAACATCTCCTCAGTAAGCTGTTGTCTAAGCCTTACCATTCCCTTCCCAGGAAGATTCTTACTACCCTCTTCTGAGGCTCACAAACAGCATATGGGATATTTCATCGCTACATTTAGAGAGTTCCTGCATTTAGAGTTTTGATGATGAGATTTACCTAAGTCCAGTAATGAACTTGTGTCACTATCACTTCCTCTTTGGGAAATGGCATTTTTCTCTACCTAAGGACAACAGTATTGGTTAGAAAACAAAGACCAGAAATGGTCCATGCACACAATAAATCGTTAAGAGGGGACTTTCTAGATAAATGCAGGTAAGTAAAAACCAACTCCAGCATCAAATAATTGTTGTTTAGCTACCTTGAAATGCATTAAATCTGCAATAAACTCAGCCCCCACCATCACAAAAAAAAGGTGCCATCTAATGGCTGACTTTGAGCAGCTTGATAAAAGTACGTGTATTTCCTAATTTAGTTCACAGCTACATCTACTGGCCTAAAAGGGAACGAACGTGTTAAAATGCTTAAATCAAAATACTGTTCAGATTCTTAAAAATATTTTTGTTTTACTATATTTATAATTATCATGAAATTTCATATTTCATGGAGCACATGTAATACATCAAATATATTTGTATTTTATATAATGGCACATCATTTAATCAGGGTTCAAAAAAAGGAGAGCTAGTGGGAGTTCAGTAACATGCCCAATTAGGGGGTTTTCCCAGGAATAGGTGGGGACCTCCCTGCCTACAGAAATCAGCATAGACTCACGTCTACCCTGCCACCTGGCCAGCTTTGGGCCAGCAAGCACAGCCTGATTGTTCAGTCTAGGTTTGTTGGTTACTCTTAATTATTGTATCATTTGAGTAGGACTGAGGATTAAATTCAACACAGTAACTTAATTGTGGAGGGGGGAGATGAGTTTGTCCTATGGGTTCATTGTTCCTAAACGAGCTATGCACCTGATCTCAAGAGACTGATCATTCAACAGGGGCAGTATGATTAGCTTGTTTTATCAGGGCAGATACTTCAAGCTCAGAAAATAATTGAGGTAAATGATCTGAGTTCCTGTAGTGGACTAACTGGCAATTCCCTAATTATAGAAGAAAAAGTAGAAACCATGTCATATACAGTTATTCGTATGTTACTCAATTGCATAACTTTGACTTTATTACTTTTATTATCTATAGTGGGTATTGATATTTGAAGGATTTCTGAAGAGGTTTAGCTAGTTTTCAATTAGACTACCTTGGATATTGTTTTCTTCTGTTCAGAGGGGAAACACAGGTATCTCAGTATTCCCTGGTTGATTCAATTGGAACTTTACAGAAGGGAGAATACACTGCTGAGGCCCTGTGCTGTACATTTGTGAGGGGTTGCCATCTCAAAGAACTGGCAGAGTCACCTCTGCTTCCCTTTCCTGTGTCTTGTGTAGATGTATTCATGATGCCTGGTATAGTAAGAATTTATAGATAATTTATAGCAATTGCCTTCATAGAAACTAAAACCCAAATAAAAACAATGAATGAAAATGTTCTTAGTTATTTTGAATTACTTTAAATTATTTAGAGATATAAATTATAAATGTTTTTAACTTTTTTATTGTGGGATAAGAGGTATTTGTCTTTATTTCTATTTTATATTAGTCAGCTTCATGTCACTATAACAAAATATCTGAGAAAATTAATGTCTAAATGAAAAGATTTAGTTCACAGTTTTGGAGGTCCCAGGCATATTGAGTGACCCCATTGCTCTGGCCTCCTGGTGGAGGTGCTGGACAGCAGTGGCAGGGGTGTGAAGTGGAGCACAGTTGCTTGCTCATATCATGGGCCAGGGAGCAAAGAAAAAACTGCACAGTCCCTCTGGGTCACATACCCATGACCTCAGGAACTCCCACAAGATTCTACCACCTTCTATAATGTCCTTCTTGGGACCAAGCCCAAGACATATAGGTCCTGGGGGACATTCAAGATCTAAACTAAAGTACACATATTGGTGTTTATTTTTAAAGAAAAATATATTTAGGGCCTATCTTTTTTAAAAAATAAAGATGACATTGGTTTGGGGTTAATATATATATATATATATATATATATATATATATATATATATATATATATATTCACTGTTTAAAAAAAAATCAACTCAATGTAGAAAAGTACAAAAAACAAACAGAAGCCAGCAGAAATCCCACCAAGTTACAGTCACCATAGTAGGAACACCCTTTTAGACCTATGCTATGTATCTACAGGTAGATTCATAGAATTGTGCAGAAATGTTGTGTGCTGGGTTGGGATGGAGCTCAGTGATAGAGAGTTTGCTTAGTATGTGGGAGGCCCTGGGTTCCATCCCTCGCACTGAAACAACAAAAAACCCCTCGGGTACTGGGACCTTTTTGACTGCACAGTTACAGGGAAATTTCACACAGCAGAGTGTATAAATCTCTATCACTTTTAATGACTACATGGTACTCCATTGCATATTATAATCTACTTAATCTGCTTAACTGTCAGTAGTAGTTAGATAATAGTTTTTCACTATTATACACCATAGTGATCATGTAGGCATACATCTTACTGTACTTTTCTTGATTGAGAAATTTGTCTTAAAGATAGAGGATGTATGTTTGAAAAATGTCTTTGCAAAAAATTTAAAAATAAAAAATAAAAATGTTTTGCTATCTACTGCTAAATGACCCTAACCCTAACCCTAAATGACCCTCCAGAAAAATTTGTTTATAAGGTAACAGCTTAGAATAAATCTGACATAACTTTCCTATGTTTGAATATAAATATATGAATACAACACCAGTGAAATTCCACATCATGTACAACCTCAAGAATAGGATCCTAATTAGAATAACTTATACTCCATGTATGTAAATATGTCAAAATACACTCTACTGTCATGTATATATAGAGAGAGAACAAATTTTTTAAGAAGATTACAGCCCATGTAAGTTTCCTAGCATCCTGGCCGTTTGTGACTTGTATTATTCTGAAACTTTTGGCCATGTGATAGATAGGGAATTATCTCTTTTTTTTCTTTTTAAACTGCATCTCTGTTGCTATAAAGGCTCAAATGAAAACAGTCTGTGATTGGATTTTTTCAAACCTCCTCAGGCCTGTCCTGTCTTCTCATCTGCTAATATAGGTGGCTGCTTTCTCAAGATCCCAGGTCTCCTTTTCTTTAAAATAAACAAACAAAAAAGGTAAACCATATAGTAGAACAGCTATCTTTTAAATATTTTTCTAGAAATGGGCCTTTGGCCTTCCTGTTCTGAGAGTTAAAGGAAGTATTATTGTATTCTTCCTCTGAGACTATTCTGGGTGTATTCTAACAACATTTATTTTGTCTGATTCTTTGTTGTAACTGCTGCAAGGTATAATTTTTATGTTAATATTTAGATTTATTTCTTAACTCTATGATCAGCCTGATGGTTTTTGCTAATTATAATTACATTTCTTCCTTTGACTCTTTAATTCAGTTTTATTACTATTCTGGTTCATCCTTTATTAGTACATTTATTCTTAGACTATTTTTATGTATTCATCTCAAGTGAAGCAGTATTGTAGAGTGACTGTAAGACCCTAAATGTAAGTAAAACGAGGGAAAAATCTTAGAAGTTTTCAACTTTGAAGATATCTAACAAAGGGAATAGGCTAAGTTCTGTTTACTTCTCACTGGTTTAGTTCAAAGATTAAAAACAAGTATGAGTCTCCTGGCAAATTGTTTAATGGTAGCCATTTCAGAGTGATCTGCAAGGGAAGTCTGAGAAGTGGCTGAAGCATCTTTCTGCGTCTTCCTAATCTAATTTCAATGTTTCTGAGATCTCTACCAGTTCTGCCCTAGGAAGAAGCTTCAGTTTTTTACTCTGATTAACACTCAGCATACTGGCCTCACCTCCTCTTCTTCACAGTGCTCACTAGAACCCCCAGAAAACAGGCAGAATGATCTTCCAGAGATTGTTTCATCTGTCAATCCCTTAGGCTTTCAAGCAGTTTATGGATTAAGGAATATTTTCCTGGAATCATTTTTAAATGAATTGGAAGCATCAGTTAGTAAGTTTGAGGCAACAGAGACATCTCTGTTGCCCTTGTTTTGCATTACTTTGCAGCTCTGATGGCTTAACATAGGGCTGGGGAGAGGCCCTTGATGTGTGGAGCAATTTGGTGACAGGGGGACTGAATCACAGGTCTTGTTCAGTGTAAAATGGGAGATAATGACCAACGTGTTTTACACCAAGGAAGGAGAAATCTGATGCTGGGGCATATTTACAAAATATTTCTTTAAAAACCCACCAGTTTCCTTTCATAAGTCAAATTGGGCCTCTGGCAATTTATGAAATGGGAATGTACACTCATTAAAGAAGGCCTTCTTTCCAGAGGCCTGGCACAAATCAGGCTTAGTCACCTCAGGAATGGTCCCAGCCATATTCCACAGGAGGAAAGGTGGCCTTGGTCTCACTGAGTTTTCTTTTCATTTTTTTCCTTTGTCCTTATTTCTTATACTGAAATTATAAAATTTGGCCGGTATGAACAGATGTCTCTAAATAAAGCATTGTGGACTGATAGACCTGATATTGTGCTATTGTGTGCTTCCTCTTAAGCTTCATTTTAAAAGCTACCTGATATTGGTAGTCAAATATAGCTAAAGTTCAATGAAACATTGAGTTTAATAAATATGTGCTGCAGTCTGGCTGGGCACAAATCACGAGCCACTCACAGCTTGTAGATTCAAACAGCAATTCTTTATTCCCGATCTCACACCGGCCATCTACAAACACGTTCTGGGGAAATCCATGTTCTCTGCCCAAATCCACCTCCACTGGGCTTCTGTCTCCCAATTATACTGTCTGACCCTAAGAACTCAAGAGGAACTCAGGCAGCAGGATACGCCCTATTCCCCCGGCAGGAATACGCCCTAAACTCGGATTATCTTAAACCGGGAACACCCTAAACACGGATCCGCCCTGGTCCTTGAGCAAGGTCACTTTCCAGGAGTCCTTCCACTAAACAATATAGGGGTACACTGGCAAGGAAATTGTCATACCTACTTGGCTAATGGCTCCCAGCAAATATGTTAATATACTTATATACTTACTTGTCAGTATATCAGAAAATGAAGTCTCTTAAATTCAATTTCCCTAATAAATATTACTAAAAATTTTAAGAAGATATATATATATATTTATTTATTTATTTTTTAGTTGGGAACAATATCATCTTTATTTTTTATATTTTTATATGGTGCTAAGGAGCGAACCCAGCATGTGCTAGGCAAGTGCTCTACTGCTGAGTAGCGAATGGCAGCACTGTCCACTAAGGTGCCCCAGGGGAGAAGCTAGATCACCATTCATGACCATACTCTTTCTCACGCTGTCTTGTCAGTCACGAAATGCCTCTCTCCTGCATAGCCACAATGGCTGGGGACACTTCTTGTCCCAAGATGATCAAAATGGCCTCTCTGCTCTCTCTGCCTCCCACCTTTCTTCACTGCAATCCTTGCTGTATCTTACTGCCAGGCACTCTGGCCTTCACCTTCCCCAGACTTCTCCCTGCAGCTGTACCATACACTCTACTTGTTACCAGGGACAAAATCTCCATGCTGCTACCAAAGGCCCACCCTTGCCACTTGGGCAGTAGGTCCCAATCCAGACCTTGCTGCTGTCCTGTTCCTCAGGCTTTACTGATGGTTACATTCTCCCTATTGCTGTAGCATGTACAGATGTGCTGTTCTCTCCCATTGGTCTGCTCCCTTCACAGAAAATATTTCCTGAAAGGATTGTATGTGGTGGTCTATCTCCTGCCAGCTTCTTTCCTTGGGACTGCAGTACTATTGTCCAGGTTGCCAGTGCTCTCCTTCTTCCTAGATCCAGGTCTTACCTCCGTTCCTTGACCTTCTGGCCGCATTTGACCCATTGAGCGACCTCTCAGGAAGCAATGTCTTGTGGGTCTTGTGGTTTCTGAGACACCTTGGACCTCAATGGTCTTTGCCAGCTCCCCCTTTGATACTTTTGACATTAGTCCATTGACTCCATAGAGACTCTTTATTCTTCATCAATGCACAGACCCTCAGCTCTGTCATCTAGCTCCTGGCATTTTAAATCAATCTGTTCATGCGAGTGGCATCCAGATATATAGCTCTTCAGACTTGCCTCTCGGCTGCACTTTCCATTTTCACTGTGCCTCACAGGCATGTCTAATGACCCATGTCTCATCCAGAGCTCTTGATTTCCTCACCTCCTCCCAATGTATTCCTCACCTAGTCTCTCCCCCATTTCAGGAAGGACCACCATCATCCCGTCCCCCTAGTTCAAACCAAAAGCCCAGGTAAGAATTGTTTCAGATTCTCTCATTTCCCTTCATCCCTTCTAATCCATGGGCGAGACCTGTTAGTTGTAGCTCATAGCCCAACTCCTTCATCTCTCTCCGCCTCCATTCTTCTCTTACCTAGTGTATTGAGCATCCTTTTGGTCTCCTGACCTCACCTTCATTTCCCCTGCATTTTTTTTCTCCACACAGCAGCTGGAGATATTTTTTAAATGTAAGTTAAGTTATGACACTATTTCACTTAAAATTCTTCACTAGCTTCCTGTGGAAGAAGGTTTGCATGGTAAAGCCCCACCTCCTTCCCTGACCTTGTCCTGAGCTACCACAGTTGCGCACCCCTCCTGTTGCACTTGGGCCCTGCCAATCCCCTTGTTTCCCCAATACACCAGGTTTACTCCTGCCTAGGACCTTTATTCTAACTTTACCCAGGAAATTTATGGCCTGACTCTCTGTACAGCCAGCTCTATTGCCATTCAGAACTTCCACCCAGATTTATTTCACCTCCTCAGAGAAGTATCCTCAAACCATATGGTCTAAAATTACTCATTATCCTGTTTTCTTCACAGCACCAATTGCAAAATAAAATTATTTGGCCTATTTCCTTGTTTTATCAGTTTTTGTAAAAATGTAAATTCTGAAAACAGAGCTCTCCTTTATCTTGTTCTTTGTATCATCGGCACCTGTCACAGTGCCTTCCATTAGTAGGTGTTTTTTAAATATTTGTTGAATGAAATCCGCTATCTCAAGGGCTCCCTTTGCCTTGAGAATGAAATTCAGTTCCTTTAATGGTTTATGCACCCTTCTGTGATCTGGCCCCTGCTTATTCTTTAACTTATTGGTTCTCAACTGGAGGCAAAAATGTCCCCCCACCTAGACCCAGAATATATGTAGAAGATATGTGGCAGTATCTGGAGGCACTTTTGCTTGTCAGACCTGGGATGATGCTGCTGGCATGGTGCTTCTTGGAGACTTGGGGGCTTCTTTAATTCTAAAATATAATTTTATAACTTTAAAATTACAAAGAAAGCTTTTAAAATAATTTTGTTTATGTAATGCTCTTCTTCCTTATGAGTTTATAGTCTGTTTCTGATCAGATTATAATGTTAATTAACACTAATTTTTACTCATTTGGATCCTCCCCCCCCAAAAAAAAATCAAGGAATTCTTATGCTGATTTTTTTGGGGAGGTACCAGTGATTGAATCCAGGGGTGCTTAACCACTGAGCCGCATCCCAGCCCTTTTTATATTTTATTTAGAAACAAAGTCTTACTAAGTTGCTTAGGCTGATTATTTTCTTAATGGTTCCCCAAAACAACATTTTAAATAATTCTAATGTTTAAAAATATTTTCTCTTCCATTTGTATACTTGTTCCACTGTATTTCTAGTAGTATAGATTTTGTTGTTATTTTAACTTGGTTAAGGTTTGAAAAATGCTTGGCTATGAAAATAGGTAAGAATTTTTTTTAACTTATAGCCTTGCTAAGAAACCCCAAAGGGAGATGGGCGCAGTTGCAGACACCTGTGGCCTGGGAGGCTGAGGCAGGAGGATAGCAAGTTCAAAACCAGTCTCAGTAATTTAGAGAGACCCTGAGCAACCTAGTGAGAGCCTGTCTCAAAATAGAATATAAAAATGGATAAATATGTGTGGCTCAGTGGTCAAGTGCACCCCTGGGTTTAATCCCCAGTATCAAATAAATAAAAAATAAATAAATAAATAAATAAAATAACCTAAAGGGGCATCACTCATTTTACTACCTCTGTTGTAGCACCAGGTAGATTCTCTAGCCCAGCTTTTCATCTCTTACTCTTCTGTCTAGCCTTACAAATTCAGGTCTGCATTGATTTACTCATCCTTTTCTATCATAAGCATTTCCCAAATCCCTATTCATGTGTCCATCTCTGATCTAGAGGACAAGGATACGCTAATAAATAAGGTTGATCCCTTTAGAAGTGATATATTCAATATGTATTTCACATTTAATTGTGATAAATCCTGTAATAGAGATAGGTACAAAGTGGTGACATAGGATTTTTAAAAATCTATTCTGCTTGAAGGATTGGCAAGATCTGTGAAATGATGGGCTGTGGGAACTGGGCTCCTGGACAGAAAAAAGGAGAGTGGGAGTGGGCTGGGAGAGGCCAGGTGGAAGGACAGAGTGACTGAGTTGCAGCCATTCCAGAGACATGCGGTGGTCTGAATTTCCTGCCACCTCCCTCCTGAGTGGTATAAACAAAAGCATTAAAGTGTAATCCTGCCATCAGCTATAATATCACACTGCATTTTGAATAGATAATTTGAGCTAGGTTTTCAATTCAAAAAGAATAATGAGCCACCTAAGATAGAAACCATTAGGGAGCTGTCTGGCTATATTTGGCTTTCCACAACTTTGAGTAGACCTACATCTGCTCTGGAGGTCACTTACATCTCTCCATACTTCCCATTTATCTTGAGACTTATTGAAAATAAAAAGTGGCTTTGTTTGATGTATTTTTATTTTGGAGAGGTTTACCCCCCCCAACCCAGCCCTATAATGATTTAGTTATGGCTAGGTGGAAAGACTGAAGACACTGGTCTCATATATTATATTGCTGAAGAAATTCAAACTCTAGGAAGAAAATTACATAGAAGGAAGCCATCCACTTTAGAGTCTTTATGTCCTTGAATTTCATGCTCAAGAGCACTTATCCTGGAAAATGACTTGTCTGGTCAAAGGAATCATTTAGGAAGAAGGTGGGAGCACTCATCAGGTTAAAACATTTCCAGTGAGGACTAGGATAAAAGAAATGATAGCTATCAAAATCTTTTTGTTTCTTTTAAAGGATCCCTCTAAAATATTGGCTACTATTCAAAAAAGATGATTATTTTTAAAATTCAGGTTTTTAATTTGACAAATGGTATACCATAAATCTGACTGCCTGAGTGGAGAGAATTCATGTTCTGATGCTTTTGTGCTTTTGTGTGTCACAGAGCTTGTGGCTCTGTACCATCTAAATAGAGTGTTGGGGTCCCTATGGCTTAGACAGTGCATCATCACAGCCAATGAGTCACATTGAAACAAGGTTGTGGAACTACAATGATTGCCAATTTTCCCCACCCCTCATCCAACTCCTTTGCTTATTGTTCCTCTCTTCAGTGTCAGGAAGAATGAGAACAGCTTTTCATGTCCTGAATATAAATTATTCATTTTGTCAGGATTTGTTATCCCAAAACTGTAATCTTGTGCATTATGAAAGGGCTATATGTACCAAGAAGCCCCATTCTGGGAGAGTAAATCCTGTCTTAGAACAAGAGAGGTGCTTTGAGCAATCCTTACTGGGTTCAAATCACTTATGAGTGGGGAGAAAGAATCATAATTGTAAGTGAGGCTTTTGTAGTTTATTGAGTTTATCAGAGGGTGCATTTCATCATATGTAAAATGTACATCTCCTCAGCAATTTGTAAGGAAATTAGTTAAGAAGACTGCCTTGAAAAAATGCAGAGGAAGTAAGATATACTAATACAGTGTTGTATACTAAATAATTTTCATTATTTTAGTCATCAGTCTGATTTGTGCATTGCTTAAAATTTGTGATTTTAAGAACATTTTAAAGATAAGTTCCTTTTTTGTGACTTCTTAAGAAGTCGTTTTTACTAGGACTCAATCACAGGCCTTCCTTTGGTATAAGAAGGAATGTGTATCCTCTCCTGGTGAGTTTTGACTATTGAAGTAATACACGGGCAGCCCCTTGCCCTGTTGTCGAGCACCTGTCGACTTACATGGGTGTGAGTCATGGTCATGGTCATGGTCAGTCCTTCCTAAATAAAAGGTCCTTCAGCTAAATACACTGGGAAACAGGAGCCCATTTCTCTTCCGATGCTATTAGGAGACAATGCATAGGCACCTTTGTGGCCTGCAATATTACATACTCACCTGTACTTGATTGATGCATCTTACTTGGTCTGCCTACTCAGAGTAGAAAATCGATGACTCCAGGACTCTGGGTTCACCTGCCAAACGTGTAGAGTATGTGTATAAAACGGACTGCAGGATGCCCTCGCTGGACAGGAAGCCCATCCCCAAGCCTTGGTGTGTGCAGAGCCGGAGTGCTTGGCGAAGCCTAGTGGGATGGGGGCTTGGCCTGCGAGGCCTCATGGGATGGGGGCATGGCCTGTGAGGCCTCGTGGGCGGGCGGGGCCTGCACAGAGGCGTTACCTTGCCCTAGCCGGGTTCCTCTGGCCCTCAACCAACTGTGCCTCTGCGGTGGCTTTCCTCCCTCTCTTCCTCCTGAGTGCGCAGCCATGAGCTGGGCTGCCGGCATGCTGCAGTCCAACCAGAGAGCCAGCGCGAAGCTCCTGGGCCCCGGGAGAGCGTGCAGGCCACCTCGGGCGGCGCAGGTCCCGCTGGGCGTCGGTCGGCTGCTCACGCCCGATTCGGAGATGGCGACCGTGAAGGGGACCCTCTTCAAGAATTTGGCTCCCGAGGAGCGCATCCACCACACCAAGGTGTCCATTATAGGGAGCAGGTCGATGGGCGTGGCCTGCGCCTTAAGCATCTTGCTGAAAGACCTGAGCGATGAGCTCGCCCTTGTGGATGTTAACGAAGCCAGGCTGAAGGGCGAGACCATGGACCTTCAGCAAGGCAGCGCCTTCGCGAAGCTGCCCAGCATCGTGTGCAGCAGAGACTACCTGGTCACCGCAAACTCCAGCCTGGTGATTATCACGGCACGGGCGCACCAGGAGAAGGGAGAAACCCGCCTCGACTTAGTCCAGCGGAATGTGGCCATCTTTAGATTGATGATTTCCAGTGTCCTCCAGTACAGCCCCCTCTGCAAACTGATCGTGGTTTCCAACCCAGTGGATATCTTGACCTACGTAGCCTGGAAGTTCAGTGCGTTTCCCAAAAGCCACGTTATTGGAAGTGGCTGTAATCTGGATACTGCTCGTTTCCGTTTTTTGATTGGACAAAAGCTTGGTATCCACTCCGAAAGCTGTCATGAGTGGAGAACATGGAGAACATGGAGACTTGAGTGTTCCCATGTGGACTGCAGTAAACATCGCTGGCGTCCTTCTAAAAGATCTGAACACAGCTATAGGTACTGGTAAGTACCCTGAGCAGTGGGAAAATGTCCACAAAGAAGTAGTTAACAGTGCCTATGAGATTATTAAAATGAAAGGTTATACTTCATGGGCCATTGGCCTATCTGTAGCTGATTTAACAGAAAGTATCTTGAAGAATCTCAGGAGAGTGCATCCAGTTTCCACCATAATTAAAGGTCTTTATGGAATAAATGAAGAAGTATTCCTCAGTGTTCCTTGTGTCCTAGGAGAAAATGGTATAACAGACATTATAAAGACAAAGATGACCCCTGAAGAGGAGGCCCGCTTGAAAAAGAGTGCAAAAACTCTTTGGGGAATTCAGAAGGAGCTCAAACTTTGAAGTTGTTTGGAGACACCATTCTGAAGTTACTAAAGACAAGATATAGATATAGGATTGTGTATGCCAAGGTTTGGAATAACTTGAATTCCTAAAAATTGATGAAGAGGTTCCCCTCTTTATTTAGCCCTCCAGGTTTTGTTTGTTTGGTTTTTATTATTTAGTATCCAGATGTTAGATGGTACTTTTTACAATTCTTGACTGCAACATAAAAGGGGGTTTTGGTGTCTCTTATTTATCATTACTTTCCTTGAACATCAGTGTGGTTGCTATCTAGTCCAAAAACAAGTCTGTTTGGTTTGGGATACAAAACAAAGATATTGGTGTTTATTGTGTTATAGAAATTCCATTCTTTTTGTTAAATACATACTAATTCATTCTGGCTCATTGATAAATATGTTCACTTATATACTCTTTTTAAAAGTTGTAACTTCCTCTAATACAGAAATAAAATTGTGTAAACACATGGTACTTTTTTGTAATGAATCCATCTTGAGGCTTCCCTCTTTTTGCTGGGACAGCCAATCAGCTGGACCATTAAACACAAACATCATGAAATGGGGACTCTGTGTGTGTGTGTGTACAGCACACGTGTGCATGCATGCCTGTGAAGCAAGATCATTAAATATGAAAATAATGGTGATCAGATGTAGCTGTTATCAAACGTTCAATGCAGGGGGGCTGAGGTTGTGGCTCAGCAGTACAGCTCTTGCCTAGCACATGTGAAGCCCTGGGTTCAATCCTCAGCACACATAAAAATAAAAAAATAAAGATACTGTGTCCATCTACAACCAAAAATTAAATATCTTAAAAAAAAAGTTCAGTGCAGTCAAGTAGAATATCTTTAGAAAGAGGCCTGACAGTCACAGGTGGTACAGCTACTGTCATTGATTTGGCAAAAAAAGGAAACCCTTGAATTGTGCTGTTACCAAAAGTAAAACCTGATTTAGGGAAAGCAATTCAGACATGCCTGTGAGAACATCATTTGCTGTCTTGTTAAATCAAGATGCTATTATAAATTGTTCTAGCTGGGCTAGGTCTTAGTACTGTGGGCCCTGGCTCCGAGAGTCATTCCTGTTGCTTGGTTTATTTCATGTGAACAGCTTTTGCTTTTCGGTTGTGCCCTGTTTTTAATTGCTTCATAAGACTTGGCCATCGTAGTGAGAATTGCTTTTCTCAGAAAACATTCATTTAAGTTCATATTCTAGACTTTATGGATATGATATACTAAGAGTTTAGGAAAAAGTAAAGATGGTTTATCTGTCCTTTACTTAAAGGACAATATTAATAACTTAGAAAATGGAAAGCTGAGATTTAAAAATTCACATTAGCTTTCCTAACACCATTGGATATCTAAATGAATAACATGATTATGTTCTAATACATGTCATCTTCAAATCCTTGTTGCAATCAGCATCTGCTCTCTAAGCCAAGCCAGTGCTGGCTGCTTAGTTGAATTTTATCAAACAGATTTAGGACAGCAATCCCTCATAAAAAAAAAAATGGCCCTGTGTATGCTGATCAGATGGATCTCCCATATACAATTTCACTGAAAACATCTAGAAACGTTCTAATTCCCCCAGGAAACAGTTTCATATAAAGGGATTAACTGATTTGCTGAGTTCCCTGAACATGGGAAAACTGGTGGTTTGTTTGACCCAAGTGGGTATAAGAGATTTGTAGGGCTCATTTGCAGAGTCCCTGTTCCCTCTTATGTGATAAACTTTCATTCAACTGTGTTACAGTCATAATGTATGACTTTAGGGTATCAGAGTATGCCTTATGTCTGTTTTTTATGTCAGCCAGGATAGGCTGAGTTATGCCACAATGAAAGACAATCTCCCCACAATCTCCCTTAAAATACAGAGGTTTATTTCTCATGTAGACGCCTCAGAGGGTTCAAGTGAGTCTTTTGGAAAGCTCTTCTTCAAGTTCTGGCTTAGCACCTCAGGTTACTTTTATCTTGAAGCACCACCTGGGTGACACAGATTTCCAGTACTGCAATGGGAAGGCAGGAGAGGCCTAGAAAGTCAACTCCCATGGTTAATACTCAGCCTGGAAGTGCCAAACATTTCTTTTTCTTATATACACTAGTCACATGTTTATCGAACTTCAAGAAGTGGGAGTATGATCCCTTATCTCCAGAAGTAGATGTATCCTGGCTCTTGGTGAAAATTAGTGCTACATCTGTC
The DNA here is from genome assembly GCF_048772815.1 of Callospermophilus lateralis. Lineage (NCBI taxonomy): Eukaryota > Metazoa > Chordata > Mammalia > Rodentia > Sciuridae > Callospermophilus > Callospermophilus lateralis. The sequence continues at coordinate 503,356 of NW_027511969.1, read as the reverse complement.
ATACATACAAAAGAAAATATCCACTATTACAAGAGGTATATATTATGTTTTTAAAAATGTTTTCAGTGAAAGGTGGCACATGGGTGAAAGTTTTAGAGACACTTTGTGTTTCTGGATCATAGAAACAGTGTGACTGAAGGGAGATTCCTAGACATCAGTCAGCCAGGCAAGTATCCTTAGGAGCCACATCATCTCTCTTATTTCTGGTTTTTCATAATAAAGCGGAGAGTCATAATTTAAGCTATATAGAACTTTGAAGATTAAATAATGGTGCTTTGTCCATGCCTGATACATAGGATATCCCAAATGATAAACATTATGATTCCTGTTCAAGTAACACTTTTACAACCTAATGATAATTTTTATCTCCTGATATATTAGTATTATATGGTCTTACTCTGTTCTGTTTTAGGAAGAAACTGAATTACCAGATTCTTGAAAGTTATCATTGACATATCTAAAGGCTGTGCCTTCATATCAGTAGATCCTATAATGATCCTGGCAATAGTCCTACATCTGCAAGTGAGAAGATAGAAACTAAGTGAACTCATTAGTGGCAAAAACAACTCAAAAGAGTTTTAAATTCCAATAACTGCCCATTTATTAGAATTGATGCTGTAAGGATTTTCAGAAATTAATTAAACTGAGGTATAATCTGAAGATCTTAAGTATATGGAGCTCCATATGGAGCTCTAAAACAACTAGAGACCCTGTTTATAACTTAAATGTAGACATTTAAGGCACCACCTTGGTGACAGATTTCCAGTATTGCAATGGGAATGCAGGAGAGACCTAGGAAGTCACCTCCTATGGTTAATACTCAGCCTGGAAGTGACACACATTTCTTTTTCTCATATACACTAGTCACATGGTTAAGCTACATATACTTAAAATCTGAAGTTGTTGTTGCTTTGCTTTGGAGAAGTCAGTTCTTTCTATGTACTATCAATGAAGATTTTCAGAATAAAAAACTATACCAAAAACTCCCACAAAATACAAATAGTAGTCCACCAAGATTGAGGCAACCAGAAATAAATAGACACCCCCCTATAGTTCCAGTTCCTTCCAGGGATGAAGTGCTATCTCTAGTGAAAAAAATGTGAAGATTTTAAGTAGCAGAGCTCCATTGTCTAAAGCAACTTGAGACCTGTTTATAACTTAAATGTTGATGCTGGGTTTCCATATCCACAGCTTGAGCATTCGAGACTAGGGCTAAGTGGTGTTTCCCCCACTCTCCTCGGTTCTTTCTCCTGTTTTGAAGCCCTTATATTCCTGGTTGGCTGTTTTCCAGATGATTCCTCCTACTGGTTCAGTTACTTACCTATGACCCTGGGAAAAAGTAAATAATACAGTATGGGGGAAATGAGAGGAAAGAGGAAAACCAGGCCAGGAATGGGAATGGGAGCACTATCCTGCTGAAGTTGAGCAGCTGCCCTTCACTCTCCTACCCTGGCCTCCTTTGCTTCCCACCCACTGCTTCCTGGCAGCTTATTATTCTATGTCACTGAGAAGAGAACAGTAAATGATGCTGCTTGTGCCTTGGTCATCTCACATCCCTTTTGAAAACTGTGTCATTAAGCTAAGTTTTAACATGTTCACCCAGAAAGACGAAGGGAGAGAACCAGGCAACACATTGTAAACTCTGTCCGAGAAGTGCCTGTTTTTCAACTACGAAAGTCTGTGCAAAGTTCCTCAATGGGGGCATGGTTGGTGCTTTGGACAAGTCAGTTCTTTCTGTGTACCATCAATAAGGATTTTCAGAGTAAAAAACTACCAAAAATTCCCACCAAATACAAATAGTAGTCCACTAAGATTGTGACAACCAGAAATAGACACCCCCCCCCCAATATTCCAGGTCCTTCCAGGGATGAAGTACTGTCCCTAGTGAAGAACCTCTTATAAAGGGATCATCATAGTGCAAAAACTCTGCTCAGCAAGGAGAGTGAAAAGAAGGGGTGGGGGAAAGAGAGGCATGTCCCATAATGTGTGTATCTTCAAGATTGGAATCTGGGTCTAGAGCTTGGAGATGCTTGGCGTGGGTCTCCTAAGACTATATAGTATCTTCAGTCTCAGAACAGTTCAACCAAAATTATATATAACTAAAATAATGCTTTTAACAAACAAACCACTATAATTATATCCATGTGAGCTTTGTTCTTAGAACACATCTTTATAATGTGTGTGCACCTAATATACAGTAGGTGTGTTTTATGTGCATCATCGCAATCCTCACAACTGGAGGCAGATAGTTATTATCTCCATCCTGCATAGTGGAAACTATGGCTGGAGAGAGTAGGCAGCTTTTCCAGGTGGCGGAACTAGAGTTTGAATGGAGACTCTGATATCACCTCTGAATTTGGAAACAAGGTAAAGATTTAGCCTCAATTTGAAAAAAATAAGTATCAACATGAAAAAATATATTAACTAACTCTCAGATAACCACTCTAAGAATGTCTGCATGTTGCTGATGAGTCCAGGGTTCTTCACAATCCAGATGAGGAGAGGAGAAACGGTGAGGCTGTGGTGCTGCCGAAATGGCGTCTTCATAGGAGACCCAGAGAGAGGATAAGCATCCATCAGAGTGTGTAAGACTCTAGCTCCAGGAGCCAACACTTCCCCTCTCAGCTGGGGTGTAGGCCTTAGGTGGACCAGGCACCCAGGTGAACTGCAGGAATCCTATCAGCACTACATAAGATCTCCCAACCCCTGCCCTGACTCTTGGATTCCATATCAACTTCTGCTGGTAAAACCCCTCCCCAGGCTTTTCTACACTGCATGGCCCATAAGAACTTTCTAATTTATTTGCCATTCATTGATTCATTTGTTTTAATAAACTCCTACTAAGTTTCTTTTCTCCATTCTTTCCCTCTGACCCTAAAATTCTCACTTTGAATGACCTAAGTATGTTCATTTATTTGGACTGACAGAAATGGCATTCTTTGCTTCATCTGTATGTGTGAAAGCCAGCGATCCACACCATTCCTCTGATAGCAGATTCATATCCTAGAGGGTTGACAGTGTTGCCTTCCAGACTAAGAATGAAATTTTGTGTTATTTAGTTAATAGATTCATACTTGGAAGAAGAGGTGTGTGCTTTGTTCTGTCGAGGCAGCTGGAATACAGACCTCGGAGGTTATTGGTTATTCCTTTTGCTCTGCACCTGTGAGCAGTGAAGTGTTTTCCAGTCAGCAAAGGTGCCGTCTCTAATAGTTTTGGCTGTTTCTCCCTTCTTCTGACATTTGATGACCAATTGTTTTTCCTTCTTCTAGATGAAAGACTTTCGAAGTAAAATGCAATCGATATTTCCAACAATTCCCAAGAACTCCACATCAGCTGTTGAGTGGGAGGAAGCACTGAAATCTAAATAGAAGGACATGGGTGAATTCCAGAATGATTGCTGCAGGAAGGGTGATTTTGGAAACACCACCACAGTTGAAAAGGGACTGGGAGCAATTTCCCCATCGATCACCAACAGATTGTGATGAAGCGCAGGACGGCAGTGTCGAGGCTCCCTGGCAGGCGCTCTTTCTGTGTGCCTGAGTCTGTCGGGTGGGAAATGTCTTCCCAAAGTTCAGATGCCTATTTAACAATAATAATCAGTGGGATGCCTTCCCAGGTGGAGGGGGCCCAAAGGAAAGATGTCTGTTTGGAACAATAAACCAAGGGTTGTACCTGGGAAAAAAAAGAGTTTATAATAAAGTATGACAAAGAATCTTTATAAGCAGACCTGTAACAGCAGTGATACCTCAATGTATTTAAATAAGTGGGTTTTATGAGCCTTTCCTGTCAGTATATGCCTGAGACTATGGATGGTTACTATGAGGCAGTGTCTAAAGTGACAGGCTCATTGGTGACTCCCACATAGTGGGAGGCAGTCGTGTGGCTTGTGGTCCGGAAAGTCATCTTTGGTTTGCAGCTAGGACACATTCCAGTTGCTCACCTAATGGCCTCACTGGAAGGCCCTGTGAACCATTATGGGTAGGACAAAAAGCCAACAACAGATTATGATAAATGACACAGCTGGGCTAAAATAACAATAATGGGTATAAGTTGTACTTTCTTGAAAAATTAGTTCTGGGTCCTGAATACTGACAATCTATAGTTTTGTCTCAAAGTAAACCTATCTTGAATATTTTTAACAGAGTCATCTGAGTCTCAGAAATTGGTAACTGTTCCTTAATGAAGCTAATTCTTACCTACATACATAACCCTCTCATGTCCTCCAGGATCTCACAGAAAACAGATGGAAAATAATGTCTACATGCAATTATTTTTACTGGAAATTAAAATTCTTTAAAGAAGAGAAAATAATGTGTCAGTATGTCCAGAGAAATCACCCCTGGTCGAACATCACTTGTGCAATTTCCTTAGACTCACTTAGGCTCTAATTAGTCAGCAATCAGGTTTTATAAAGCACATTTGAAATTTCTGTTATAATGAAACCTTTTAGTTGTAAGGGAAAATTTTAAATGAAATGCCAAATGCATAATGTAACATTCTTCTCTAGATCACGCTACCCTATTAAAATTACTGTATTGTTAATTAAACAGGTGTAATCAGTGTCTGGGTTCACGTGGAACCTGTCAAAAATCCAAGACTAAAAGGAAAGGATTGTGAAATTTATCAGCGTATGGGGTGAGGAGTAGTAAAAAATTCTTCACTCATTTTTAAGTAACTCTTTAAATAACTCTCTCTGAAGAGAAGATTTCCAGCCTTTGAATGCAACGAAGAGGCAGGAGCCAAACCAAGCAGGTGAGGGCTGGGTCCAGGCTCCCCTCAGCAGGTGGGTGACCTACAACCATTTGTAGCTAGGATCTCCATTTTCATTTCCCCAGATGGAGAGAGCCTATTGATTTCTGGAAGATCTTCCCTGGGTAGAAGGAATGAGAATCCTAAGTTGCTGGAGTGATAAAGGGGAGTCATTAATTGTGATTCTGTTGAATGAATTCCTGCCTTTGAGCTCCTTGAGGGTGGGGACTTCCTCTGGGGGGCCTTCTGAACTTGTGACAGCACCTGCTTTGGGGGCTGGGTACACTGGACTGATGGCAGACAAGCCCTAGGAAGGAGCCAGGCCTTGGTGGGTGTGCTGCGTTCCCATGGGGCCTGGCACAGAGGAAGCCTGAGAAAGTCACGCAGGTGGAGTGAGGGAATGCTGGCCTGTGGTGCTAACAAAACCCTGTCCTTACACATGACTTATGTCATCCTTGACAGATGGCAGAGGGACCCTGTAGAAATGACCATGAGTCACCTGCTGAGGGAAAGCTACCTGGGACAGATTTCCCAGAATAGGTACCAAGCATTGGCTCCAATTGCACTTTAAAAGCAAAAACAAAGTAACAAAGATGAAAATTCAAAAAGAAAACAAGCAATATGACTAAAGTGATGTCTTTCCTCAGTCAGAACTCAGATATCAGAAGATTTAGTCTATTCCTTTTATACCAGAGGCATATTGTTAAATTGGTTAATGGAAAAGAAAAATGTTTAACAGATAATGTTATTCTTTATGTGAAGTACCATCTGTGTATTGCATTCTGAATGTTCTGGATATGGAAGAGAGGAAGTGTTATGGAATTTCAAGTTTGCCTTCTTGCTGTCTTTATCTTGGGTAGAGTATGACAAACATAATCACATTTTGCTCCTGGAGCATAAAGAGTTTTAATCACCCTATTAACCAGGATGACATTTTTCACAGACTTAAAAAGAAATAGAACAGATATTATCTCCCCATAAGCAATCCATTTCATGGAGGCTGAGCACTAGAAATGCTTTGAAGAAGGGTTAACACAAGCCATTTCCATTTCCTGTCTCAGCCAACATTAAGGAGGTTTTTGGTAAGGATGTGGCTTCCACTGGGTGAGTGTTAAGCTTTACACTTAGAATCACAGTGCCCAAAGGGATGCAAGAGGAAGTCATAGGAGAAAACATGGTGGGCAGAGGTGACTTTCAACACTCGATTCTTTCAAGAGAAATGTGCATCCTGATAAGTTATGTATCCTCTCCACTGGCTGGTTTTTTGTTGTTGTTGTTGTTGTTGTTGTTGTTGTTTGAGCCAAGAAAATGTGATTTTTGAACAACCTGAGAATGAAAAATAGGGACTGGGAAGTATCTCAGCAGCCTGCCACTAGAAGAAACAAGAATGTATTCCAGTGATAGGGACGGTAAGCAGATGTCCTACAGCAAAGCCAAGATGGGGCAGTGGGTGACCCTCCTCCATCCTCATTCCAACTTGACATTGACAGTGGAAAGAAACTTGCCATGCTCTCATCTGAGCTACTGGGGAGGCTGAGGCAGGAGGTTCCCAAATGCCAGGCCCTTCTGGCAACCCGATAAGACCGTGTCTTGAAATATAAAGGGTTGTAGCTCAGAGAGCACCCCTGGGTTCAACCCCCAGTACAACTAATCATCTCAATTATCTCACCTGCCATACTTTAGTCCCATGGGCGGTATGGGGCTGAGCTTGCAAATTAATCATTGCAACCTAAGGGAAAGACCGAAGAAATCAGCGTCGGGAGGAGGGCCCATTGGGACAAAAGTAATTTAAATTCACTGAATTTAGCTATTTCACTTCAGGCAATATTTAATCTTCCATAGGTCTGGTTTATGGAGAATGTTGTTTATTTTCATCTCATTTCACGTATCTTCTTTAAAACAAATAGTTAAGTATAGGAAAAGTACAAAAGTTTTCCTCAAATAGTTGAATTTCCTGCCACAGTCAGATGCATATTTTATAGCTTTTTTTTGATGTTTAGAATTTTTCATGTAGGTGTTTTTATTTTCTGCCAAGAGTCACTGAATGATAGAGCAAGTACTGGGGCCTCTCTTAGTGTTATCAGGATTCATTGTCAAAGGCTGTGATTTCATGAGCACAGAGAGAAGGAAAGCAAGCATCTTTTTAGCAAATCTTGTCTGTTGACAGATAACTCAGTTTTGGAGAAAATTAGAATCACAGTTATCAGGAAGTAGGTACAGTTTCAGTATTAGTGGAGTGATTTAGGACCTTAATTTACATTTCTTACATAAGGTGGATCAGATCCTTTGCCTCATTACCATTTGATGAGGCATGAACACTTACTTTAAAAAATGGAACAATAGTAAAATAATAATAATAACAGGCAAGTGAGTGTGTAAATGTACTTAAAGACATAAAGTCCATCCTCACTGGACTCTCCTGAGAAGCCCCATCAGGCAGAGTGGGAAACTTGGTATATTCATAACACCTATTACCTGCTCATCTGAAAACAATTAAAAAGTCAGTCTTCCCCTGATATCCCAGGCTCAGGGTGGTTTTCCAGGTTTTAACCTGACAGTGACACTCTGTGGGACACATTTGGGAGGATGTCTGAAACATGAGGCTCTGGGCTGTACTCTCAGCATCCATGCCCTGCTTGAAAAGAACAAGTTGACCAAACAGTTGGTAAAAGAAAGCTCCATTCAATAGTCCTTCTGGAATCGTGCCCCACCTTGAAGAGGCAGGTGATGGGAATGGGTTTATTTTGTTGCTACTGGTTGTCTTCTCCAGCTGTCCCTGTGGTAGGGGTCGAGTTTCTCCATTTTCTGCCCCAAGCAGAGACCAGATGTTAGACAGCCAGGGGAGGGTGACCAACGGGTCCATCAAGGCAGCCACCACCTGAACCCTTTCATTTTTCTTCATACATGGTGGCCACAGCTGCTCAGGGACCTTCCTGCAATTGAGACAGAGGTTATAAAGCTAAGAAAGTTCTAGTGAGACCTCTCATCATAAGAAAGGAGGAAACCCTCTGCTCTCAGTTTTCTTGTGGGCCAGCTCAGATTCCCTTTTCATAGATTTTTATTACAAATAATTTTGGTAAAATATCTGTGTGGTAAAATATCATAAAGTCTGCCAACTGTTTCCGAGGGACACTGTTTTTTACGGCATCATCAGTGCAAGACAAGGCAAGTAGGTGATCCTGGTTCTCCCCAAGTTGGAGGTCAAGATGTGGCTCCCACCAGCCATCAACTTGAGTCCCAGTTGCCCGTGTCTCTCACATACAATGATGTCCTGGCTGGTGAAGATGATGGATTGGTGAAGTTTAACGTCTCCGAGCAGGAGGTGGAATTCACATTCCATACAGGAGCAAGTTAGCTGTAAACTTCCAAATGTAACTGAAGGAGCTGGAAGTGAGGTTCGGGATCAAAAGCACAGGGTCCAGGGAGACCTCAGCAAAATGCCCACACCCCTGCCAGAGGCAGACATTCACCCTCAGATTGTTTCTTCAGGTAGGACCAAGCCTACCATGAGCTCCTGTCAAGCATGGGGAGGGGTGGAGGGAAAGGGAGATGAAGAAAAGGGCCAGGGGCTGGGAGAGAAGGAAAGAGCAGGGAGGAGAAGGAGGAGATGCCTCACCAGGAGAGGACCCAAATGGCCAAGTGGCTGAACCAGGGTACAGCCATGTCCTGGTGGAACACATCTGCCTTCTCACCCAGGCTAGCCCCATTTACACCAGCCACCAAAACTCAAAAAAAAAAAAAAAGAAAATCACATCAAACAGGCAAAGAAATCATTTCTGAGTCTTGTGGAGGACAATTCCAACTCTTAGTCCTGTGACCAAATAGGTTAAAAATTAAAAGCCATCTGGCAAAATCCTAATGCATTAACTAACCCTGGCCTACTGGACAGAAAGAAGCACTTGAGGTGAAGAGCCCCAGCACCGAGAGGGGCCAGTCCCACCCAGCGCCTCATCTTGGGGTCCTCCCTGAGTGCAGAGACCTGGAAATACACACACACTTCTCACCTCATTTCTGAAACCTCTCCTCTCACTTTAGCATTGGCAAAACCGTCTTGAACTCAGCCTGCCTCTTCTTCTCTGGGGTGGAGGGTTTTATTTTGTCTCCAGAAAGGCACATTGAAGTTCTACTCTGAGAGCACCTGGGATCAGGAAGGGCTCCCAGGAATAACGTGGGCCAGGGCATCTGGTCACAAAGTTGTTTGTTGAACAAATTGGACAAACCAACCAGCCATCCACTTTGCTTGAATCTAATATTGCCTGGAAAGACCAATAATTCCACCCAATCTCCCCAATTTGTGCCCTTAATGTAAGTCCAAGCATTATGTCTTACTTTTTCACTAGTCACTAAATCATTCTGAGAGGAGTGCCATCACATATTAATTATGTAGCATGACAAAGCCCACTGTCCTCTGGTTTCCGGGATTGTGTCTGCTGGGAGGCAGTGGCAGTTATTAGACAAGTTCGGCTGCCAGGTTAATATCATCCCTTCTGGTATCAGTTTGCCACCCACTCTCTGTGCCTGGACTGTAAGCACCAAAATTAAACCCTCTCTCTCAAACATGCAGCAGGCTGAGTCTTCTGGGCCCCGGGCCATGGTGACCAGGCAGTGACTTTATTCCCTGTGGCTTCAAACTTCTAAATTGCCCACTCAGAGTAAGTGTTCAGTGCCCAGGAGCTGTGCCAGCCCAGGCCCCAGGCTGGGAGCCTGGCGATCACTCTTCAGTGTGGGATCCAGCACTGGCCAGGGGCAGCTGGCCAGAGGGAGGCAGAAGCACCTCCAGGCTCAGCCAGAGGCCCAGGAAAACTTAGCCCTGAGTGCTCCAGAAAATATTCCTGAAACCTTCCTGAAGAAGCCATTTCCAAACCCTGTCCATGTCCATCCTGGTTATTAACAGTCTGTGACACACCAATAAACGTTTTCTGTGTGGCTAAAACTCCTTCATAACAAACCCGCCACCGTTCACACTGGAAAGGTTCTTCACGCTCACGCAGCACCCACGTAACCAGGCAGTCTGCTCAAAGGGGCTTCCAGGGGCCACTGGGGAGTGAAAGGGACACCAGAGTCCCTTGCCCTCCAGCGGCTCAGTCGCCAGACCACCACCTGCAGGCCCCCTCTATCATAACTCAGCCCCCAGCTGGAGGCCTCTCAGAAGCAAACCACTGACAGCCGAGATGACGGGCAAACGACGCCATGCCCACTGCTTTCATTTCACAAGGGCACAAGGACTCTTGTGTCACCACTGGCAGGGACACTGAATGAAGGTGTGTGGTGGTCTGCAGCACACAGCACTCGACAGGACGCCCTGCCAGCCCTTCCCATGTGGTGTGGCTGACAGCGTGAGGCAGCACACAGACAGCAGACGCTCACCCCAGCTCACTCCTGCCCGCCCCTCGGGGCAGCTTCCTCCCAAGCTGGTGCTTGGGTCTCCAGGTCACAGCCACCTCTCACCCAGCCCCCAGACCTCGGCTTCAAAGGCTGCACCTGCTGGTGAGCTGGGCCTTCTTGGGGACAGTCCCTACCTCCATATGTACATATCTGAACTCTGAGGGACCACTGGGGTCAGAGGGGAGGGCTGGGATGCCTCCCTGCTGGGGTAAACAGGGCCCATGAGTCCACTTAAGTCAGGAAAGGAGGGGAACCCCATCACCCTGTCTAGACCATGGTTCTCAAATCTTAGCCTGAATCCAAATCATCCAGGGAAACAGTTAAAACACAGACCCCTGGCCCCAGCTGTGGGGTCTGATTCAGCCTGTCTTGGATAGAGTCGGAACCCAGGTTCTTCAGTTCCCTGGGATGCTCTGCTGCCTGTTCTTACAATGTGCCAAGGCTGGCCAGCCACCTTTCTCCTTATGGAGCAGGGCTTGGCTTGCCCTCTGCACACCGTCTGCTCTTTAGAGCCTTGTACTCTGGCATGTCTGGGTGGCCCCGAGTGCTGCCCAGCACCCTGGGTGATGCTGGTCCAGGAACCACAGTCTGAGAACCACTGCCCTATTCTGTTCCTTCCTCTAATGATAGGATGGTGCCTGTGATAAAAATGGGTCCCAGGGACTCACCATTGCTGATGGTTCACTTGCCACCACAAGCAACCGTCTCAGGCTTCTGCAGCTTCCTGCACCCGACCTTGTCCTGATTCCACACCTCCAAGCCACTGTGTTCACAGGGCTGGAAAGACATCCAGGGTGTCACTGTCCCACCTCAGCAGACCGTCTCCCACCTGGCCACCTCTGAGTGTGGCAGGACCTTCACCTTCACCTTCATCCAGGCAGGCAGTGGAGGGTACTACCTGCCCCTGTGGAGTGTCAGGGGACGGGGCAGGACAAAGGAGCCCACAACAAGAGGAGAATCCACAGACCTGCTCTGGGTGGTATGGGGATAAGGCGAGCATACAGGTGTTCAGCAGGTCTCAGCCCAGAAGCTGTGGACACTCAGGCAAGGTCACATGCAACTTCAGCTGCAAGACTCTGACATGGCTGATGAGAGTCCTTCCCTGCAGGCCTCCTCTGGGGCAGGAGAGGAAGGGGCCTTGGGAGACAAGTTGAGAGGGCGTGAGGCTGAACAGAGCTGGCTAATCCAGCTTGGGACTGGGTCACGGGATGGGGGTACAAGAGGGAAATAAGGAAAGATGGGTTAGAGCCAAAATTACAAAAGGCCTGGATTGGCAACAGGAGGCTGTGGTTTTGCCTATAAGCAATGGGACTATGAAGTTCATTCCGTTTTCTGAGCTTGTGACAAATGACACTGATATGTTCAAGTAATTAGTTAATTAATCTAAGGCATGCTTATTAAGTGCCTGGTTGGTGCTAGGTGGGGGCCTGGCAACAATTAAACAGGCCTCCTGAAAGAACTCCCCTTCTAGTGACAGGGAAGGGAGAAGACGGCTTTGACTGTGGAGGACAGGAAGGAGTGAGGCGCCACCGTGGGTGGCCAGCAGGGGAAGAAGAGCCCAGTCAGATGACCAGAGAGAGACTGGCTGAACAGCCTGGAGCACAAAGGGTGTGGGCTGTGGGCTGAGCTTCCACAGGACCCCCAGAACCCCCAGGACCCCCAATAATTTTCCTTTTTGAAAAAGAGAAAATTAAAACTGTTATAACAGAGCTGTAACCAGGCAGGATCCCTGTGTGGTCACCACATGGGGACATGTTGGCTAGAGCAGCCTGGTGACCCTGGGTGCAGCCTCTATGTGGGATCCTTCCATGAAATGATGAGAGCCAGGTCACATGCTGCCCATAAAAGTACTAGAGGTATGGGGGTCACCCCAGGTTTCAGGGAAAGGGGGCCTGGACACACAGGCACAGGACCTCAAGGTCCCTTGAGGGACTGGCTACTGAGCACAGGCATATGCAGCAAAGGGTCTCGTCCTGTGCTCTGGAGAACCCCCAGGAGGTAATTAGACAACCCCCACTATGAGGAAGAGGAACCGATCCTATTAATAACAGCATCTGCTATAGTTGGGGGCTGTTCTAAACGTTTCACATGTATTGACTCATTTAATGAGCCTCTCAGAATGGATACACTATCATTATCCTTGTTGTATAGAGGAGGAAACCGAGATCAAAGGACTTCTTACAAGTTCATAGCTGAGACTCAAACCAGGTGAAATACCAGATGCAAGATCACCATCTAATAAATGCCATCACTCAGATTAAAATCCACGTCTGACCTACAAAGCCCTCCATATCCCATTTACCAAGTCAGCTGATAAGACAGGAAACAGTTTCAGCTTGAGAGTCCTACGTTGGCCAGGCAGGGGCAAGAATACCAGTGGAGGCCCAGATACAGAATGCTTACTGTTACTTGGAACTATCATAAATCAAGCTAACCAGCTGATTCATAAAATATGCTTAGCCACCTTCCTTGACAACTAGTTTCATAGTCTAGAAGACAGGTGCACATATGGAATCCTTAGACTCTGTAGAGGCCCGTGGGACAAAATGGCAGGGGCAGAGCTGGCCTGACCGAGGGCTCAGCCCATTCTCCTCCCTCAGCCAGGCCTGGTCCTTTGCTGCATGCGTATATGCACACCCAGCCTACAGTCCTAGTGTCCCCTGCTCCCCTGGATCACACTGGCCTCTTCTCAGGCCTAGGCGTAGGGACACCTGTGGGGCTGGGGGCCCTGGCCTTGGGGATTTTCTATGGGATGAGGGAGCCAGAGAAGCAGGGCCCTTTGTAGTGAGGGCTGGGCTGGGCCCTTGTTTAAGGCAGCCCAGGATCTCTCCAGTCCCACTGCTCCCTGCTGCCCTAGCCACAGGTGGGGAGAGCTGGACCTTCCCTTTTACCTACCTCAGAGACCATTCTAGGAGTCACCAGGTGAATGAAAACAGGGCCAGGTACCCCCTAATTTCCTTGCAAAACTAATCCACTGTTTTGCAACTTTATTTTCCTTACTGAGACTTTGAAAGGTCTGCAAGGCCCATTTCCATCTTTGCTTTGGCCACCCAAAAGCTCAGAACCTAACTTCTTCTTGAATCACGCTTGTTTTCCCACCTTCTCTGCCTTCTCCTCCTGCATAAGTTTTCCATTTTCTCTTCCTGTTTTAGCAACCTTATTGTGCACATATCTTTCAATGGAAGCTGCCTCTGATCTTTTTAGAAGCTGACACAGTGTAAATTATAAATAAAAATAAATACTGCTGAAATCTCCCCCATTGAAGCCTTCTTATTTCAGAAGGTTCCTGAAATCCTGACTTGGCATTTGAGATCAATTCAACGCAAAACATCTTGTGCACCAACACATTTCTAAGGTTTTGCTTAGATGCTGGCTTGCAATTGGCCTGGACTCAAAACTGAAAACTCTCCTGGGGTAAGCATCTGACCTCAAACAGGGCTGTTTGCAATGCCTCACATTTGTCCTAAGAAAGCATGGTTTAAATTTGGGGGTTAAAATTTGTGGGTTATTCCTAGCTAGCTGGGCATAGCTGGAGTGGGAGGTTGGGAAAGGTGGAGTCACTTATGATTAAAGATAAAGAGTCTTGAATTTACCAGTTAGCACAGGGATTTCATTGTCTTTCCTTTTTCTCTGTCATCAGAGGGGCCAAAGGAAAGAAGGGCATTCCCTCTGGTGGGGGTGCAGTAGGGGGAAATCAGGATTCTGCTGCTACTGGTCTAACTCTCTAAAGGGAGTTCCAGCACTGACTGAGCAGACATCCTTCAGCTCTCCAGGGTCAGGGAAAAGGAACCTTCTTACTTAACCCGGGAGAAAAGACACCAAAGAGATTCAGCCTGTCCAATGAACACCTTTGTCTCATGCCTTTATTTTTTGAAATCTTATCCTATGAGACTAGATACTTTGCCAGTTAATGCTATTGATATTTAGCAGTTGTGCTAGAGAATTCTGTTTTGTTCAAAAGAAGCTGTATACACACACCCATGGTATCTGGCTGCTTTAAGCTCCTGGGGGCCCCTGTCCCCTTCCCTGACCACTACCCCGAAGGGAGTTTGCTTATTATGGGTCAATCATGAACCTGGTTCTGCTCCTCCCACCCCAACTCCTCCAAATCCAATTCAGCCCTGCTTTTGGTCTGCAGGACAATGGGGTCTCTTCTCCATTCCTGTCTTCAGGACACTGTAAGCTCTATTCCTCGGCCATGGGCCCAGCTACTCACTGTGGGTATGTCTCCTGCAGTCACACTACAGGACATCCTTCCCCGAGCTCACCTGGGCTCCTCCAGGCAATCTGGACTTTGCTCCTCTTCGAACCACACAAGCAAAGCACCTGTGGCCTATGGAGGTCCTACTGCCAGACTCGCTTTGAAGGATGAATCACCCTTCAGAAAGTGAATTTACAAAGTGACACGGAAACCATAGCTGCAGAAAGGCTGGGCACGTGGCACTGTTTTCAGTGTGAACACTGCCGTCATTGTGCATATAGACGCATCTTTCCCATGCACACATCTCTGGAAGCCGGGACCCCAGGGAATTTTAACCCTTCTTTGCACTCCTTGGGCTCTCCCAGCCCCAGTGGACATGCCTTACTCTTCAAACTAGAAAAAGTAATAAAGGGTGTTTTTTTTTATAAATATTGAGAATAATAAAAACAACATTGCCTACAGTATATTGGTTGATCTGAAACCTTGAGCAGTCTCCACTCCCCAGTCCTACCCTGGGGAAGTAGAAATGCCACCAGTCCTCCTTGCTGTAAGTCTCTGCACCAGACTGGCGCTTGCCTGGGGCCACTTGGGTTACTTGAGATCATGGAGACCCTTCAGTGTTCCCTCTGCCTTGAGAGCAGAGCCCTCAGTTCCCACTCTGGACTTTGCTTGCCCACCCAGAGCAGGCCTGCTGTGGGTGGAGTTGAGATTCTACAGAAGCTGTGTGCAGTCCTGCCCCCAGTACCTGTGACCTTCTTCAGAAACCATCTTTGCAGATACGATCAAGTTAAAGTCATATTTCATTAGAGTAGGGTCTACTCCAACATGAATGCTGTCCTTATAAACAGAGAAGAGACAAGGGCATGCTGCAGAATGGCACTGTGAGAAAGACACGCTGGAGTGACAGGTGGCCCCCTAGGAGAAAGGAATGGAGCAGATCCTCCCCTGGAGCCTTGGAAAGCAGGGCCCTGTGCACACTTAGAACCATGGGAGAATAAATTTCTGTCGTTTTAAGCCACCTAATCTGTGGCACTTTGGTGAGGCAGCTCCAGGGAAGAATACACGGCCTTGGTTGCCCCACAAGCACCTGCAGTGGGCGGCCCCTGCCAGATGCCCAGTGGAAATGCCCGCTGCTGACTTTCCCAGTCTCACCTCCTAGAGGAAGCCACCCATCTGCCACCCCCATCTGCCGCCCCGCTGGGCTTCTGATGGCGTTGCTTGTCAAGCTGTCCCTGCCTTCACCTCCAGTTCCAGGAGGAACTGGGTCCACGTCTTGTTGCTCTGTGTGGGTTCCCATGCTCTCAGCATGGGCTCACAGGCAACATGAGACAAGTGTCCGTCCCGCTCGCGGACCGGTGGGTCGCTGGGCCACAGTCAGCCTCTGGCGCTCCTCGGCCTGTCCCGCTAAGCTAAGCCCGCCCTTCCACCGCGTCCCCTTCCAGGGTCCCCTGCGTTGGTGTTCTCAAGGACACCCTGTAGACTCCCCGGGGGGAGCAGGAAGCGCGAAGAAGTGTCATTCACGCTTCGACCAGCAGATGGCGGGCGCGACGCGGCCCGCGGCCGCTGCTGTCGCGCTGCTGGCGGGTGACAGAACCGTGGAGAGGGCGGGGAGCGCGGCGGCCCGACACGGGGCGCTGTCCCAACCCGCGCAGGACACGGCCTCCCCCGCGTGCCACAAGCTGGCCGCTGGCAAGCCGGGGCCCAGCCTCACGTGCCATCTGCAAAAAGGACTGTGAGGACACCGCCAGCTACCGGGCCCCGCCGCGCGGGTCGCGTTGCCTTTGGCTCTTTTGTTTTATGTCCAGTTCCCGAGAACCAGGGCCACTAAAGGCTCCCGGAAACGCCCAAGCGACATCTCGCGGATCTTCCCCCTGAGAAGCCACACGTAACCCTGGCCTGCCCACGTGTCCGAAAGGTGTGGTCAAGGGCTCGTGGTCACTTCGACCCGGTCGCCTTTAGCCATTGGGCACCAGTCCGGAAAGGCCCCCTCAGGCGGACCTGTCGCCTGTCCCTAGCTCCCGCAGCGCACCGCCCCAGATGCGGGAGGCCGCATGGTTCCGGTCCAGACGGAGGTGCAAGGGCGGAGAGACACTCAGGGTTCACTCCCAGCCGCTCCACCACCCCATCTCCACGCTCCCGAGAGCTGGCAGAGGAGCGCGACAGCCTGCGCATTCCTGGAACTCCTTGTCGCGCCCGGTGCCCTCTCCTGAAGCTCAGCCCCAGGAGAGCCCTCCCCAGATTGCCAGGGTCGCCCGCGAGATCCAGTGCGGTTTCTGGCAATTTGGACATCAGCGTACTTTCTAAGTGTCTACTTTCCTACTTTTTGAATGACTTTTGTTTCTTGCTCAAGATAGAAAAATGAGAAAATGTATAAAACATATAAGATAAATGAATGAAGAGTCACCTGAAATCCCAGCTTCCTCTGCCAGTAATGGGAGTGACATTTAGGTGTGTCTGTCTCCGTGCATGGGTGTCTGTACAGTGATGTTATTTTTCCAAAGCTGGGGTCACACCCTCCCACCTACCTCTGAGATGTGCCTTTCCTGCTGCTGAAGCGTCATTGAGCACACACTCAGAGGCCACACGAAGAGCTGGCAGCCCTGGGAGGAAGGGCAGGGCGTGGGGGGCAAACCCCACGGCCCAGGGTCAGGGGGAGGAGGGCTAAGCCTGTGAGCCTCCCGAGAACCTGCCACCCCATGGTCCCCGGGGTTCAGTGCGGCCTTTTAAAGGACTCTTTGAATAAGAAAATACCATTCCTGCTCTTTCTCTCTTGCCCCTGACAGTTCCATCTGCAGTTGAAACAACTCCCTCCTTCATAGGGGGCTCTTTTGGCATGGATTTAAATCTGAAAAATATGAACCACATCTATGTATTGATACCTAAAGGAGCACCATGCCTATTGTCTACAACCTGGCACGAAGGAGTATCTAATCAGTGATTCTCCATGTGGAAGGGTGGAGGTCAGGTCCCCCCCTCCCGCAGGGGACATGTGACAGTGCCTAGAAACATTTTTGATTGCCAAGACTGGTGGAGTGCTCCTGGCAGTGCACAGGAGCGCCACACTCTTCTCCGTCGTCCCTGCAGGTTCATAAAGAAAAGGCAGCTGAAAGAAACCCAGAGAAGGGCAAAGAGAAGCAGGGCAGAGAGGCAAGCGGGGAGGGTAGGGTTCCATGACAGCGGGTGGGAAATGGCTTCTGTCCTGGGTGGGGGACAGGCCGGATGAAGGACAGTCCAGGAGACCAGGAAACTTGGGCCCCAGAGCCACCTGGGATTCTCTCCAAATCCCACACAAGGCATCTCAAAACCCAGTGTGGCCATGGTCTGGGTCCTCAGGCAGCACCCCAGTTTGCATGTCTACATTCTAATTGTACCCTCCTCTGGGCTCTGTTTGGCCCCCCTCCTGAGTCTTTTAGGTGTCTTTTGAGGTTCTGGTGTTTTGCTTGCTCTGCTAACAAGTCAGAATGTGAATGAGCAGGCCAAGAAAGAAGGCACAGTGCCTCACACTGGCTGCTGCTGAGCTGCCCACGTCCACCAGGCTGGCTGGGGTTTGAGCTGAGCTAGAATGTCTTTGGGTGCTGCCTCGCTTTCCTCAGAGCCTGTGAGGCAGCTGTGCCCTCTCTCTAGGGACCAGCCCATCCATGATCAAGGGGCTTGGACCCTTCTCTTGGTGCTGTGAGCCTCCTGTGGTCAGGTAGGTTAGGAAGACCTGTTGTCTGGCCCTATTTAGGTCTTGAAGGAGTTCTTGTCCTCAAAATTTCTGTAGTTTGCAGAGACACCAGGGACTTCATCTTCCTGCTCAGACAGTCTGGGTACAAGGAGTACCTCCTGCCCACCCCACTCCTAGGAGCACAAGGAGGGCCCTCTGGGGCAGCAACTCAGGTGAGCTGCCCAGGAGAAGCTCTACCCTTTGGAGGATAACTACAAACCTGGTCGTCTCCGGTGGGCCTTGTGGGTGGTGCCTGGGACCCTCTGTGGCCATTGCTCTGTAGCACTTGTAGGACTGAGACACACAATTCACAATCACACATTGCCGCAGAACAGTGTATTGCGAGAGAGGGAATCTGGGCCAGGCTGTTGGGTGGGAACCTTTTCCACTGACTGTGGTGATTCAGCCTCTCTGAAATCAAAGTTCTTGTGTCAAGCTGGGATAAACCTACCTTACAGGGTAACTCTTAGCATTTAGAGGTAAAAGATTCAGTGTGCATGGTTCAGCCCTGGGCCTGATGCAAATTATGGTAATGATCTTTACTTCCTATCATTTTCCTTGGGCAGCAGTCATTGGCTTGATAACCTGTCAGAGAAATTCAAATGATTTCAAATGGGCCTTGTGCAGAGAAGTGAAGCCCTTAGCGGAGGTGAAGAGTGCTTTCTGGGGGCTCCTTTTCTGCGTTTGTTTATGTTGGTCCTTTTGTTCCCACAGCATACATTTGTCCTATTATTGGTGGCTCCCCTCTTCTTAAGGAAAATCCCCACCATATGAATCTTGACTTCTCAGGCAGCAGTTCACATTCCCAGCTCCCCTTGCAGCTGGACTTGGGCTCCACCCACCAGATATGACCACAGAGGGAGTCTGGGAGAGGCCAACGCACAGGATCCAGCCTGCCGGGAAGCCCACCGTGCTAGCACTGGTGGAGGCAAATGTACCCCAGTTCTGGTAACAGTAGTGGCTTGGGCTGCAGCACCTGGCTGCTTGGTCCCCTTCTTGTGCAGGGAGGCACCATGGTGGGTAGAGCCCTGCTTGTGACGGAGCCTAGAGCTCCATGTTTGGTGTGACTTTGACACTGATCCTGGAAGATCAGCCTTGACCTGTTTCCCAGACCTCTCCATGAGCCTGAGGACCCCTGCTACCCTTTGTTGATTTTTTTTTCTGTCTGAGCTAAGCGATGTGTCCTGCTGCTCAGAACCAAGACAACTGCCCAAGAAGCCTCTATTCCCTGATAGTCACAATACCATGTGGCAGGTCCACATCCTCTTCACCTCACCTCATGGCATCGCCTCATTCCTTCCACAACAGCAGTGGAAGGGGAGCGACTGGCCTCAGATCCAAGCCTCCTTGTGTCAGCCATATATCTATATATATATATTTGGGTCATCAAACCTAAAATACACTTCAGACCAGACGCTGAGATGGGCACTGGAGCTCACCTGGAGCTCACAGGTACTCCATGGCCCCCGAGCAGCTGGACCCCAGTTGCCTCTTCTCAACTTGGAGCCCCTAGGTCTCAGGCAGAGGCAGGAGACCTTGGGGAGTGATGGGGAGAAGTGTGCACCCCTGAGGCTTCCTGGTACCATCAGGAGGGAGAAGGCCACCTCATGCTGCCTGGGGAGTCTGCCTGGGCCTTGCCCTTTGCCTCACTTCTTAAGTTTGTTGAAGCATTTGAGCTGCTCATCGGCAACTCAGAATACCCAGTGAACCGTGTCTCTGCAGGCCAGGCCCGTGCATGGAAGGAACAGCTGTGCATGCTCATTTTCTCTCTGATGACCCTTGTCTCAAATCTTTCTGTGAGCAGCACTTTTTATCTCCTTCAACGACCTCCAGGTCAAAGCCAGGGTCTAAGTCTGGATTAGGAGGGCTGCTCCTCCACCCCCACTCATTTCCTCACTTAATGCACATTTCTTGAGCAGACACTCTGCTGCGCTGGGTGTGATCCCAGGTGTGGGTTCCCAGTGTTCATCAGACAAGGTGATGCTGCTGTCATGTGGCCTTCACAGCATGGAAGGCAGACTCCAGGAATGAAGGAGGTGGTCTGACAGAGGACAGGTCCCGGGAGACATGGGGAGAATGGGGTTTGCCTGGGCTCTGGGGGTGCTGGGCAGGGTCAAGCTCTGTGACCACCACAGACTGAGACAACAGGGTCCACTGAAGGTCTGGGGAGCTCCTGAGCCTAGGAAGAAAGAGGACGATTCTGGTGTTCAGAAGCCAAAGGGGCTGGAGTGCGGGGGATGACAGAGAGGGTGGACAGAATCTGTGGGCCCACTGCAAGGTGAAATCACAGGCCTATTTTAGTCAGCTTTTTTGTAGCATTGACTAAAGGACCAAACCAGAACAATTGTAGAGGAGGAAAAGTTTATCTAGGGGCTCACAGTTTCAGAGGTCTCAATCCATAGACAGCAGACTCCATTCCTCAGGGCTCAAGGTGAGGCAGGACATTGTGGCAGAAGAGTATGGCAGAGGGAAGCAGCTCACATGGTGATCAGAAAGTCGAGAGAAATCTCCACTTACTAGATACAAATATATTCCCCAAGCCACACACAATGCCCACCTCCTTCAGCCACACCCCACAGCCTTCTGTTACCACTCAGTTCATCCCATGGATTGGGTTAAGACTCTCACAACCCAATCACTCTCCCCTAAAACTTCTTGAATTGTGTCATATGGGAGATTTTTGGGGGGCATCTCACATCCCAACTGTAACAGAGCCACTTGTTCAAAACTTCAGGCAGTGTGCACAGTGGCACACATCCACAGTCCCAGGTCCCAACTCAGGAGGCTGAGGCAGGAGGATCACCAGGAGTTGGAGACCAACCTGGGCAACACAGTGAGACCTTGACTCTAAACAACCAAACAAACAAACAATAAAATGCTACTTAAAAAAAAAAGAAAAGAAAATTTCCTTTTCAGAATTCCTCAAGGACACAGCATCAGGATGGAAATGGCTCCATGTCTGAGTGACACCAGGCAGCAGAACTGGACCTGTGAGCAGAGGCAGCTATCTGAGGCTCCGACAGGGGCTGCCCAGGAGGAGACCTGGGGAGAGGTGGATGTGGGGGTCTGTTTAGAGAGAGCTGGTGAATCGGCTGCAGGAGTGAGAACAGCAGACCCCAGAGCTCTGCGTAATGTTTGCAAGTTCGAGGTGGCCGTTCAACAAGCGGTCAGGAGGGCCAAGCCGGCCACCTTCACCTGCAGGTGGAAGGAGCGCCTTTCACAAACAGATGCCCTCTCTCTCTCCCCTCGCCGAAGCCTGATTCCAGCACGTGACCCACCACAATGCTTGTTAGGAGACTCCTCACAGTTAGAAGCCGTGTTGCCAGATGCTAAATCTCCCCCATAAGAAATCTGAAGACAAAATTGCAGCAGTCACTGTCCAAAACCAATATGTACAAAACAGCACAGAGCCTGTCGGAGCAGCAGGTGTCGCAGCAGTAAACACTGGAGCCAAGCATGTTGACTTTGGCAACGCTCACACGCATCTCGTCATGGAAAGAGAGTTTATTAAAATTGAAAACTGGGAGTAGATGACTCGGCGAGGCTGCCCTCTCCTACTGTCGTCCAAGGTAATGAGAAGGACAAGCACTACCATTTCTTGAGCTCATGGTATGTCATGGTGTGTTCAAAACACTGACTTTGTCCTCCCAACAACACTGTGGAGCAGCCTGATTATCCTATTTTTCAAGGGCTGAAATGGGGCTCAGAGAAGCTGAGTGATTTGCTTGGGATTCCAGACACAAGTAGCTGGTGACCATATTAAAAATCAGAGTTAAAGACCCTGAGAGTTGCCTGCCAACTTGCAGCCACCTCTTTCTGCCTAATGGAACCTAGCAATCTGACTGCCCCCCTCCCTCCAGGATGAATTATGATTGGTCTCTGCTGGTCACAAGAATCCTGTTTTCCTTTGCTAGTGGCTGGTATAGGAAAACATGTAACTCATTCTGGCCAATGAGATGGAAGAGAAAACTATGGGAGGAGGGGCTTTGGGTATAAAAAAGGGAGAGGACTCAAAGACATTCTTTTTGAATCCACCTCTCCTTCCTGCCTGTGGATACATGGTGTGGGCTAAGGTATGTGGCCTGTGTCAGCCTCCTTAGATCTAGGAGGTGACAAAGATAAAGCTAAAGATGCAAAATAGAAGCTTGGAATATGCCCAGGTCCAGAATGACATCACTGACTGCCAAACCGATCTTAGTCCACCTGCTTCCAGACTTCTTGTTGAGCAAGCAATACATGTCCTATGGTTGAAGCCACTGGGAGGCATTGATAGGTTATTTTTTGGGTGAACACCTTCTAACATGATCCCCAGGTTGATTTAGCTTCAAAGCTCATGATCTTTTTCCTCTTACACTCTGACATTTGCATGGGGATCCAGCTGTCCTCTGCTATCCATTGTCACCTTAATGCTCAACAATTACAGAAACAATCAGATTTAGAAACTGCAAGGAAAACTGTCAATTTGAAGGAGAGTTGGTCAATTCAGCAAGATCAGAAATCTTGCTCTGGCCTCAATTGTTCTTGGTATAAATCCTAGGATCACAGAACATCAAAGCTGGAATGGACCAAAAATATCATCTGACCCAAACCCCTGGCTTAAAGATAAAGAAATTGAGGCTTTGAGAGGCCAAGTGCCCTGTGCAGAGGCCCATGGACAGCGGCAGCCTGACATGGGGACAACTCTCCCAGCTGGCTCTCCACCAGCGAGCTGCTCTGTGGTCACCTCTCCAGCTCCTCACACTTTGTCCCAACTCTGCTTGGCCAGTAACCTCAAATCAAAAAGAGATTCAACCTCACCATAACTCGTGGTAGAATAAATTTGGGTGGCCTAACTGAAGTTTCTCACTGCCCTCTCCCTGTGTTATTGTGGAAACTTAACCAGAAAAATACAAGGAACCCGGCAGTGTGGTGGTGGGGAGGGTCAGGTTCTTGGCTTTTCAGATTTATATCAATTCTGAAACTCATCCAAGAGAATTAGCATGAAAGTGTACATTCAGAAGTGGATCCAGGAAGCTCTATAGGGACCCAGGCAGAAGAGTGTGCTATCAGCTCCATGTTGGGAAGGGGAGAGCTGAAAGCCAGATCCTTCGCCCCCAGAAAAGAAGGCCAATGACCCTTAAGCTCCCCTGGAGGAAATGGGTGCTTAGGTGCTCGAGATTCCCTTAGAAGGCTCTGACGTCCTGGGAGAAGGGGACACCAGACAAGCTTAAGAAGGAGACTTTGAGCTTTTTTTGTGGGGACATGGGGCAACCAACGACAGATCACCAAGCTGGGTTTCAAGTCTCTGAGCACTGAGAGTTGGGTCTGCTTCCTGTCTGGGGCCCCGGGAGGCCAGCCTACTATACAGATAGAATCCACACCTCTGTGGACTCGGGTAATGGAGTGGAGATTCTTTCCTGGGGGCCAGGAAAAGGCAGGGCTGGTTGACATTCCCCAGTCTCTCACAGTCCTGGGAGGTTCCAGCAGGCAGCCTCATCCTGATGCCCTGAGAAGGGGTGGACATTGGTGGAAGGAGAGCGCCATCAGCTCAGAGGCGCCAGGATGAGGGCAGAGATTCAAATAGCACAGTGACCTATGGAGCTGTGGCCAGTCAGTCAGTCCGGGGAGGGATGGCTCCGGCCAGAGCTCCCACTAGGAATAAAGAGCAATAATCAACTATGAGAAGAACTTGCATTTACATAACTGCCTGTGCTGGAAAGACAGGCACTTTCCCGAGGCAGTACGACCTGGTGTGGATCATTTATTTATAGCCCCTGAAATGCTGCACAACAAAACCAGACATTCATTCAGCTCCTGAGCCTCCAGGGGGCTGTTCAGAGTGCCCCTAGCTGCTGTGGGTAGCTCACCCACACATCTGGGACTGCTGGCCACTCTAGGATGGCCTCCCTCACATCTGGGGCAAGCCAGGCTGCCCTGGGTGTGCCCAGCTCTTGGCCAGAGCAGAGGGAAAGACAAGCAAATCTAACCATGCAAGTGCCCTGCGAGCCTGGAGTGGCCTCACATTTGTAAAAATCCATCAACCAAAGCAAGGCCCCATGGCGAGGGCTAGAGTTGAAGTAGACAGGGAAGAACTGGGTCACCCTTATAATATGATATACCAACTAAGCCAACCGCCTCCCAGCAGCCCCTAAAATGAGATGCTGTCAATGGAGGAGAGGAGAAACCTAATTTGAGCTGATCTTAAGCACAAAAAAGCTGCTAGATCATGAAATGGTCTGAGATGATCAGGTTAGACTAGTTTTTCTGCCATCAGACAGAAATGGGGTTTAGGATTAAAATTAAGTTTAATTGTAGAAAAATTAAGTTATGATTTTTGCTCATGTGATTTTGTGACTGCAATTTGTATCACTACAAAATTCAAACCTAGGGCCTAGGGGACAGAGTTGACGGGATCTATACTTTCTGTCCTGATATTTCTTGGTGACTAAAGGTCATGGGGTCCTGCAGGCCTCTTAGTCAGGAGTTCTACTTCAAAGTGGGATCCCAAAGGGCAAGTACTTCCCACTCCACCTAAATAGCAGGTACCAAGTCAAAAGAGGCCTGCCCTGAGGTGCCCGCTTACTGTGGGTGAACCAGCTCGAGGTGGTTTGCAAAGTTGATCTCAATGGTGCTTTTAAAAAGCAGGTATGGAGTGCCAGGCCCTGCAGTCTCTGGGGGCCTGGGAGGCTCTGCTGCAGAGCCAGAACACCTAGCCTGAGCTCTGGGGATTTCTTTCTGATTCCAGGCACCAGTGGCCACCCTCACCAAGGACTGTGGAAGTGGCGTGGAAAGCCAGAGAAACACCTCCAAAGGGTTGTGCCGTGGATCGTCGCCTGTAGAGTGGTGGGGACCCCAGCGTCTTCAGGGCTGGGGCTGGATCCAGACCTCTGCAGGACATGCTTGGTCACTGACTCACAGAGGGACATAGAGCCCACTGGTGTCAGCCAAACACTCAGGGGACTGGAACAGGCAGCCCATCTGCACAGAGGGTCCACAGCTCCCAGATGAGGGCCTGAGAGCTGCTTTCTTACAGAGGAGCTCTTACTCTCCCCAACCCTGGAAAGTCCCCCAGAGAGCAAGGGAACCCTACCCTGCCCACAGTGGGAAGCACAGGGGTCATCATCACCCTCTGAGGACCCTGAGTCACATCAAGCAAGAAGAAAGAGAAGATCTCCACAGTCCTTGCTCTGGTGTGCTGCTGTGAGGCAGGGTACAATTCTACTGCTTTCCTGTAGAAGCTTCTTTAAGATCCCACAGGGAAGCTCGAGGTATGGACACTGCCATCCTGAAGACAGGCCCCCAGCCCACTTTCTGGCAATGAGTGTGGTTCTTTAAACCACAGTGACACATAAACCTTTGGCCAGCAGGCCACTGTGCAGCTGCCAGTGCCCATGCTGTGAAGGAAAGGGTCTGGTTGGAACAGCCTGTACTCTGGCCTGGACTAGTCACCCAGACTTGGCCCTGCAGCTCTGCTTTCATGAGCCAAATGCTGGGCCCCTGAGATCCCTGGAAACAAAGGCTGTATCTATTTCAGTTCCTGTTTGGACAGACCTGCAGTCCCCATGGGCAGGGAGGCCCCAGCTGGCCCCTCTCTGGGGACACCATACAGTTTTCTACCCAAAGTGGCCTTGTAGCAGCTGCAGATGCTGCCCGGGCAGGAAGTTCTTTCCCGCTCCAGGGTTTAGCGGGTACTATGGGATGCTCACACAACATGCCTCCAATTTTGTTCCAGGTCACCCTGTCCCCAGCTCCAGGACATGCTCTGATTGGACCAAACCCAAGATCATTCTCTGCTAACTGGCAGAGATTGGTTCGGAGAGGGCACAGGACCCAGGCTGGGAAGGTTTCCTGGCTTTTAAGGAGATGCAGAAGAGTCGGTTCTTCCTCTGAGGACAATGTCTGGATGTGACAGTCCAAGGACACCCAGAGCCCCGTGGCCAACCTGCTGCCACTCTGCCTTCCAAAGTCAGACATGCAAGAATCCCTGCCTGTGTGGACTCCGCCAGTGTCGCCTGGCCTCCCTGTTCCCTGCTGATGGTGGGGAGCCACTCCTACTGTAAATGTGGAAACACCTGGGGGCCCTTCAGGTTCCCCTTGCTTTGGTTTTTCCCTCCTCTCACGGGGCATGTCCTTCTCTTCCTCATTTGCCCACTCTTTACTCGACCTTCCCTGGCCACACAGATCAGTAGGAATCAGGCCTCCTGACTCTTCCACCCAAGTCCTGCCTCCCGGTGGGACTCGAGTAGTGAGCAGCAGCAGCAGGAGCAGCCACACCTCCTGAGCCCCACCCTGGTCAGGCCATGGGCCTTGGGCTCACACTCCTTCATCCCATCCTGGCCTCCAGGGCCATGACCTCATTTTACACACTTGAGCGCAAAGCCCCAAAGAGATGTGAGGACTTGTCCAACATCGCCAAGCTGAAATCTGTCAGAAACAGAATCTGAACCCTCGGTAGATGGGCTACTTAGGGCAGCTGCCTTGGGCCCCTACACCCATTGCTCCCAGCATGGCCTCAGCTCTTCACCACACCTGTAGCCTCCAGTGTTTCAGGCAGAGATGGCAGAGGACCTTCACCACAGGAAGCAGGAAAGAGGGTGCCTCACACCATAGCAACCAGGGTCCTCAAAGCCCGTGAGGATGAGCTCTACTGCAGGGTGCTGGTGGCCTGGCCTTTGGCTCTGGGCTTGCCCACATGACTCCTTTTGGTCATTGACACTGTGCCAGCTCTAAGTCCATCCTCAAGAAAACTTGTCTGTTCCCACTTATTTCTTGCAATTTTGTCATCATCATGAGAGCAGCTGCTGCCCCTTCAGCCAGGACCCAACCTGAGCACACATCCTCTGTGACACCTAGAAGAGAGGCATCCCTGCTGACCCTAAGCTCTGCAGCCCAGCCCAGGGAGACCACTCCCAGCTGCAATAGTGCATGAGTGAAGACAGTTGTGGTGGGCAGAGCCACCCAGCCACCTGGCAACTGCCTAAGGTGGTAGCTCCAGTTCATGATTGCTTGCTACATGTGTGATGGGGGTCGTTTGTCCTGTTCGTACCCATATTTTCATATCTTGTGTGGTATACTGCCTCTTTGACAAAAAGAAGTGTTTTGCCTTGAGAGGGCTATTTGTATAAAATGTTCTGTATAAAATAATAGCATGCGATGAAGATGGCAACGGTGATGATGGCAATGATGTTGGTGACATTGATATCGATGGTGGTAATATGTTGGTAGTGATGATAGTAATGACGATGATGGTGATCATGTTCATACTGATGATGCTAATGATGGTGATGATGCTGGTAGTGCTGATGATGGTGATGATGATGATGATGATAATGATGACAATCATGATCATATTGATGAGATTGATGATGCTCATCATGTTCATATTGATGATAGTGATGGTGATGATTTTAATGGTGGTGATGATGGTGATGATGGTGGTGATGGTGATGACACTGCTTATGTTCATATTGATGATGGTGATAGTGGTAATGGTGATGATGATGATGATGATGGTGGTGATAGTGATAATGGTGGTGATGGTGGTGATAGTTGTGATGGTGGTGATGGTGGTGGTGATAATGATGGTGATGATGGTGGTGATGGTGGTGATGGCAGTGATGGTGGTGATGGTGGTGATGATGATGGTGATAGTGATGATGGTGGTGATGGTGGTGGTGATAATGATGATAGTGATGATGGTGGTGATGGTGGTGATAGTGATCATGGTGGTGATGGTAGTGATGGTGGTGATGGTGGTGATGATGGTGGTGATAATGATGATTGTGATGATGGTGGTGATGGTGGTGATGGTGGTGATGATGATGATGGTGGTGATATTGATGATGGTGATATGGTGATAGTAATGGTAGTAATGATGGTAATGCTGACAATGAAGATGACCATGATAATGATAGTAGTTCCTTAGGTCCTGTTCAGGCCCCTGGCTCCTCAGGGACCCCTGAGATCCCCTATTCCTTTGGCCATAGAAGGAGCCCCTTCCTTCCACAAAGAGCTTGGTGCAGTAGAAAGCCTTGGGCTCCCGACCCAAACCTCCTTCATCTCAGTCCAATTATACAGCGGCTGCCAGGCACTGGTAGCTCTCTCTGATGGTATTTACCTGCCCCTGGCATTTTGGCTTATAAACACAGAGGATAACTCTTCCATCTTGTCATTTCTGGCAGGGGGATGAGACCTGACAAATAATGAGGTGATTACAAAGAAAAAGAAGATCTGTGGTCCCTCTGTGACCTCCAAGGCTTTCTGGGAGTGGACTCAGGCCTCTCCTGTCACCAGCGGTTCTCTGCAGAGTCACAGGCAGCTGGGCCTATGCTCACCTGAAGAAGTTAGGGGGCACTGTGGCCACTAGAGGGAAAGTGGGACACCAAGACACACAGGTGAGAGCTGAATTCACTCCCTCCCTCCCAGAGCAGCCAGGTGCTCAGGCTGGGAAGATGGAGAGAGGACTCACTTTCTCCCAATTACATTCACATGGGACAGACACACCCCAAGCACATCCAGAAAAAAGATCAGAAGTATGAAAGAATGCTTCCAAGAATAGCAAGGGAGGGGATGTAAGAGGCTGCTGGGGGCCGTGTTGTGGGCCGCACTGTGCCCCCCTGCCCCATTCATATGTCGAAGTCCTACCCCCTGGTCAGCAGGGCCCCCAGTCTAGTCCACCTGGGGTTCTTACAAGAGGGGAAATTTGGCCACCAGCCCACACAGGGAAAACAGGTGTGATCAGGGAGATGCCATTTACAAGCCACACAAGAAGCCGGGAACAGACCCTCCCTCGCAGGCTCAGAAGGACCCACCAGCCAATGCCCTGAATACAGACTCCAGCCTCCAGGACAGGGACGATACACCTCTTGCTGTTTAGAGCCCCCAGTCTGTGTGGCTCCAAGAAAAAAATTCAGGGTGTCCAGGTTGACTGGGGAGAGGAGACCTGACCAGTACAGAGGCTGAGCCAGGTAAGGCTGGGAGAGCATTCCAGATGAAAAGTGGGACCAGAGGACAGGGGCCCGGCAGGAGCAAGCCAGGGTGAGGTGGGCTGGCGAGGAGCAAGAGTATCATCCCCAACATCCTGGAAACCTGGGGGGCGGGGGTTGGGTGGAGCAGCGAGGAGACCTAAAATCCACCACAGAATGTGCTGAGTCCCTGCTGGAGAACTGCTGCAGGGCAGAGGTGACAGTGGAAGGGCCAGGAAGGAGGCTACTGTGTCACCCAAGCCAGGTGGTGCGGCTCACTTGGGCCCAGGGGCTGGTGGAAGGTTTGCTGGAGAGGAAGACTTGGGCCCGGAAGAATCCCACTTTGGAATTCCCTCTGGAGTATAAGATTTCCAGCAGAGAGCTGAAATTTCTCCTCAGAAGAGATTAGAGAAGGGGACAGCACTTTTATAACATGGGACTTTGTCAACCTACACAAAAGGAAAGAGAATAAACAGATTCCTGTGGGTCCCTGTCTTCCACCCAACCCCCAGATGTATTTTAAAGAAAATCTAGGACATTCTATGATTTCACCCAGATTCACTTTGGTATTCATCCGCAACAGATAAAGACACAAAGAACCTGAGCTCTACGCCACTGTGACCGTCACCGTCTCACCTAACAAAGTCGATCAGATGGAGCATTGGTGTCATGTTTGTTTGTGGAGGGAAGTGACCCAGCAGAGATCTAAGCTGCCAACCAAGGCAGAAGGTGGCCCTCCAGTCACTCCTGTTCCACAGACAGGAGAAAGAAGGCCACCAGCCAGGAGAGAGGAGGGGAGACAGGCAGCAGGCGGGGGGAACGGCTGGGAAGTGCAGGTGTGGCCAAGGGCCGCAGAGGCTCTGGTTGCGCGTGACACCAATCAGCATGGTTGTGGGGTTTCCCCAAGGAGTCCAGCTGCACAGGGGCAGGCCCAGAGAAGGTGAGGTGCTGGGTAACCAGGGTCGCAAGACCCCTGGTGGGGAAGGGACCAGGACAGGGACACACTGACAGACCCCCAAGTCCCTGCAGGGAAAAGCAGGAAGTGAACACAGTGGGGGTCTCATGAAGCCTGTGGCAGCACTGGGGCCCCTGGGCTGGAGGTGCTGAGGTCCTGGATTGTTGGCTTTAGGGTGCCACCAGGAGTCACAGTTCTCAAGGAAGTGTGGGTGGCAACCACAGATGGAGGCCTGGGGGAGTTTTTTCTGGAGGGGGGGCTGTGATCAGAAATGTGGGGTATCCTTGGCCTCGTAGGCACGGGGCCTGGGGACCCAGAAGAGGGCAATCGGAGAGAAACTGTGATCAAGATCCTGGGCCAAAGAGGGAGAGGGCGGGAGAGTGACATCATCACAATGAGGAGGGGCTGTGGTTGGTGTGACACTCTGGCGCACCTGTCAGAGGAGTGGGGGTTTTGAGGAAGGGACAGCAATGGTAACAAGCAGGAGGGTACACAGGACGAGAAGACAGCTTCTCCCAGAGAGGCCCTCGGGAGTCATCTCCTCCTGGGGACAGGCTTCAGTGGACAGTGGCACTCGGAAGGCCCTCTGTGTCCCTCGTGCTCTGCCCAGGGCCTGTCCTATTTAGAGCACGTTCTGCACACTCGGTCCCTCTTCTACATGATCAGAGGGCAGGAAGCAGAAGTACATTTCCTGTTCTGCAAGTTTCCCGAGTCCTCTGCCGTCTGAGAACCCCAACCCCAGCCCCGGCACTCGAGCTCCTGGTGGAAACCAACAAGTCTTAACAGGCCCTGTCTCTGCATCTCTCCATCTGCAAATCCCTCTCGTCTCTCTCCCTCCGTGTATATACACACGGAGGATTCTGCCCACATATGTGTGTGTGTGTATATATATATATATATATATATATATATATGCAGAATCTGCAGGTGAAGTTGGTCGAACTCCCAGGCTGTTTTCAGGATTTGCTGTCAATCACATCCTACGAATGATTGACACCCATTGTCTGACTGCAAGAAACTCAGCCCTTCACTGCCTGCCCATGCAGTGGTGCCTGGTTCCTACCAGGATCCAGTCCTACAGCTGCTGCCCTGCTGGCTGAGTAAGTGGGAACAAGCCCAAGGGACAGAAGCTTCCAGAAGGGATTTTAGCCTCGCAATGGAATGGACATTCCAGTTCTAGGCCTGACTTGCTGAAGGCTGCCTCCCCGCAGCCCAGGCTGTGTGTGGCAGGACTCTGGACTCACCACTGTGCCCACCCTTCGGGATCTGCACTCACCTGAGGGAGGAGCAGACTTCTCTTCAGGGTCTGCCTGTCCCCTTTCATCTCTGCCCAGTACTCAGGCCAGGTTGTGATAAGAAATATTATTTTGCCCAGCGTTGAGCTGGTGGATTAGACTTCTCTGTAGAATGCTTGCCCAAGGACTTCGCAGAACACAGGAAAACCACCCACCTAGAGAGCCTGGCTGGGCAGCCCCTCAGCCCAGCACACCCTCAGTAAGAGTTTCAGAGGGTGTGCTGGGTCTGCGTCCCTGAGGCCTCCCCTTGTCCCTCCAGACCCATGATGAGTGCACACTGCCATCACTCTTCAGCGGACACACTTAGAACAAGGTCGGCCTCTGCGGGTTCCCTCTGGGGCTCTGGGTCTGGCCTCTGGGTCTGGCTCTGGGTCTGCCCCCAGTGGGGAGTTCTGCTTCTCCCCCCCGTTTTCCAGACTGCACCCCGAGATTCGGCAGGAGGTCCTTGTGGCTCCTGGGTTGCCTTGCCCCTGGGGCCCAACTTGCAGAAGGCTCCTGATTTCTTTCTGTGTTTATTCTGGGCACGCCACTCCTGGTTTCCTGTGAAATCCCTGTGGATACAATGGTGACACAGGCAGGGGGCAAAAACCACCAAGGGCTGACACACTGTACCTAAAGGTGCCACATACACAGATGGGGTTCTGGGCTGGGTCTGTAGGGAGGGCCCCTGGCACTCCTGTGCACTGCCCCTCTGTGTGTGCCAGCTGAACTCTTCATGACCAGGCTTAGACGACATATTAGCCCAATGGTTCAGAGTCTGGCTGGTACCACACTGCTGGGGTCAGGACTAGCTCTGTCACCTACTGAAGAACTGCCCAGGGGGAGTTGTTTACCTGCACAGTGCCTCAGTTTGGTCATCTATATAGTGGGGACCTTGCTCATTTCCACTTGGACACTGTTGAGAAGATGACGAAGCACTTGGAGTTCCTGCTGGGCTTTGGCTGGGGTTTACTATGGTGATGAAGGCTGTGAATACCTGGGACGGGGACGCTGGTGGATGGCCAGAGAGTGCATCTCTCCTGACTGGAAGTCTAGAGATCGCCAGTCCAGGATGGCATCTAGCTCCCCACTCCGCCAACCTTAGCATGCAGCTAGCTGTCCCAGGCCTGTTGCTTCACCGTCACAAGCCTCTGCCAAACTCCTGGGGTCGCACCATCCCACAAAAGCATTTGAGGCAGGGAGGTGAGGCAGAGGGGGCCTTCTTCTTAGGTTGCTTTGTCTTGAATCCATCTCACTGATCACAACTGACCACATGCCAAGTCATGGAGCCATCTTGGAATGACGGTGATTGGCTCAGATCCGGTCCAGTGTGCCCCAGGGGGCTGCAATTGAGGGACTACCTTCCCTTTACCTCAGAAAATCCCCCTCCCTACCAGCTGGGAAGCATGAAAGAGGGGCGGCTAATGGGTGAGCCAAGAACAGTGTGGGGTGAGTGCCACCGAAGCAGGAGAAAGGCCCAGAGCCTTCTCTTTCAGGAACATGATCTTGACATTTTGCAAAACCACCAGAGAGGAAAGACTTGGATGCTTGCAATGAGGAGTTCTATGGCTAACCAACCAGGGCCAGTGGGGAGAGCCCCAAAGTTCCCCAGGCTGAAGATTTCAGAGCCTGGCTGGAGAACACGAGTGCAGGCGCCTCTGCCTGTCCACCACGTGTCTCCTTGGTCCCGTGTGCTACTGAAATACATTCCCTGCCCCTCCTTTGGCAGATTCCTGGGCTGTGGAGAGCCATCTGAAGGTGATCTGCTTGCACGGACCCTGAACCTGAGGCTCTTACCTGGAGCTCCCTTGCTCCTGTGAAGAGCCACTGGTGCCTTCCACGCCTGTGTGCACTCACAGACACACACCCGAAAAGTGCCCACCGTGCCCTGTGAATGCAGCAGAACAGCTGCAACCTTCTAAAATAAATTGGTTTCTGGATGATTTGCATTTTGTATAGTTTGCCAACAAAAGACAGCGAGAGGTGAGGGAAATTATTAATGTTTGAAGAAATTCTCCAGAAGGAGAAGAAGCCAGCGTTTGCAGCAAGACCCAGAGCCACAGGACACGCGCGATCCCGGCGGCCCCTCCAGGCGACCCCTCCGAGGGCGGAATTGATGTGCAGCTCCGAACGCAGCCAGCTGCGGGGGCGCCCAGAAACTGCCTGGGGCTTACGGCATTTTATCAGGGTCTGCATGATGGTTTGGCCGTCCTCGGAAAAGACCCAGGCAACTTCAGGATTGGCTGTCACAATAGGCACACGAAAAATAAAGCCGGCTTAAATGGATGAAGAAATTGATGGAATCACGAGGCCAAAGAGTCAGAGCACGCACACGGGCTCCGAGAGGACCCGAGCAGGCTTGAAGGTGGGGGGAGCGCGGGGAGGGGGCTCCATTCGCTGACTCTGAGGCTGGGGAGAGCTACCTCACAGGGACACTCAGCGCCAGCTGGGCACCAGGGGACAAGCAGCTCCTTGTGGGGTGCGCTGACTTTCTCTTAGCTCTTAAAAGGCAGAGGTCTTCCCGGCCAATCCCTAATTCTGAACACCAGTCCAGACAAGGAGAGGGGCAGAACAGAAGGAAGGGAGGTGGGGAATGTTTGTCAGTCAGTCATGACGCTTGGAGATGGATCTCTCTGGAAAACTGGCAGGAGAAAGAAACGAACCTCTGTGCTCAAAGCTCTCACTGTGTCATCCAGGTCGGCCTGTGCCCGGGTTGGGGAGGCTCCTCCTGACCTGGGGTTTGCAGACATCCTGCTCACCCGGCTCACTACAGGGCTCTGGATGGAACTCCTGGGCCCCTCCTTCCACAACAGGGTCAAGCCAAGTAGGCCAGCAAGAAGCAGGCAGAGAGCTGGGAGAGCCCCACAGTCCTCACGGTCTCATCTTCATGGGGGTCTCAGACTTCAGGTAATGGAATACGACAACACACACTGTTTTTATTGGAATAGCTTCTGGAATTTTCTGGAAAGTCGTTTTTACCAAGTTTCTTGGTATTAGGTGTCAACTGATGAAAAAATTCTTATCATAGGTTTAAGAAAATGATGGACTTTTTAGCTAAGCAGGTGAACTTGCTTAGGATTTCTGTCTTTACAGTGGTAAAGTGCATTAGGGATCTTATAAAAAGGATAAAGTCGACAGCATTTTCCAACTGAAGTTTTCCAATGAAATTCCCCCTTTGTTGGGCACAGTGGTACACACCTGTGATCCCAGTGCCTTGGGAAGCTGAGGCAGGAGGATGGCAAGTTCAAAGCCAGCCTCAGCAAAAGCAAGGCCCTAAGCAACTCAGGGAGACCCTGTCTCTAAATAAAATACAAAATAGGGCTGGGGATGTGGCTCAGTTGCCGAGTGCCCCTGAGTTCAATCCCTGGTACCTGCCAAAACAATTCTCCCCTTAAACATATTGCTGGGGTGGGGTGGGGGTTGCTGAGGATGTGCATATGGGAGAGTCTGGATTTCATCCCTAGCCCTGCAAAAAAACAAAAAGAAAAAAAAGAAAGAGGGAAAGAAAGAATAATATTTTATGTGGAAGGTAGAACTCTCTGGAAAAATCTCCTAGATATAAGCCACACAATTTTCAGTCCATTGACTGTCCTGAAGCCAGCGCCTTCTCCTTGAGACGTAAGGATGATGAGGAACACAGCTCCCTAAGATTTTGTCTAGCCAAGAACAATTTTCTTTGAAAAAGAAAACATTTTTATTATTATTTTTTCCAAGTCAGTACCCAGACCAGTATCTACAGGGGACATGGCTTGAAGGACAGAAGGACAGTGATGAGCTCTCCAGGTTGGGGAGGAAGGGGGGAGTGGAGCCGGAGGTCAGCCCCCACCTTGCCTGGTGGAGAGGCCTGCCCCTGCCTTCCCACGTTAAGCTAGGGTTGTGGCAGACATTCATCAGAAGACAATAAAAGTTAAATAAATGAAATGCAGCTCCGCACAGAGACGTTTAATCATTTCATTAAGCATCCTGTTGGGTCCAGGTGCTTTGCCAAGTATGGAGACAGTTATGGCTTCATGGGATTCCTGGTGCTGGGAAAACACGGGGCCATCCTGCCATACCCCCACCTCTGGGCAGCCCTCCCTGGGCAGCGGCCATGGTGGTCTGGGGTTGCTTCACCCTCCCTGCCTTCAGAGAGCAGAGGGAGCAGCTCAGCAGCCTCTTTCTGTCTAGCCTGATTGGAAAGAGGGGAAGGGTGGTGGGCAGGAGGAAGACTGGTGGTTCCGAGGGCTTGGCTTGGTGGGGAGCACTCTGGGCATCCAGAGCCGTGGTAAGGGTCATAGGAGTACTCTCTGCACTTTCCAGAAAACCTGCTGCCCTCCCTCCCCCAACCCTGCCCGCCTCATGGACATCTGTGCACTCAGCAAGCTGTGCTCGGGCAAGGCTCACTGGACCTCAGGCTGAAGGACAGAAGCCAGGACCAGAAGGGAGAGAGGGTGGTCCTGGCTGGGGACCTTGGGGAAGGGTTCCAGGGGATGAAGACCGGAAGCAGAGACCCCCCACTTTCCTGCCCATTGTTCACGCAGGTTTATAAAATGAAGATGGAGACACTCAGGATAGACACACACGGAACAGACACAGATGGACAGCTGATTTTCAGCAAAGGGACAAAGGTCATCAGTGTGGAAAAGATGACTTTTTCAATAAATCATACTGAATAACTGGACATCTATCTGCCAAAGATCCAACCTCCATCCAAACCTCATGTACAAAAATTAACAGGACTTCAATGTGAAATGTAAAACCATAAAACTTCTAGAAGAAAATATAACAGAGAATGTGGTAACCTTGGCTTAGGAAAAGATTTCCTAGCTCCAACCCCAAACACATTATCCATAAGAGAAAAATAAAAGTGATAAATTGGGTTTCACCAAAATTAAATACTTCCACTTGAGACAATAAGAGAATCAAAAGGAATATCATGGACAGGAAGAAAATATTTGCACAATATTTATCTGACAAAGGATGTGAACCTAGGGTACAGTTTCTAAAATTCTCAAAAAATCAATAAAAATGGTATCAATACAATTAAAAACTGAACAGAATATTTTGGCAATTTGCCATATGGTCAGAAAGAACCAAAGAAGATATATGGATGGTAAGTGATCCCCATGAAAAGATTCTCAGAATCATTATTGACTAAGGAAATGCAAATTAAAACCATGATGAGAGCTTTCCACACACACACATTAGATGACTAGATTAAAAATACTATCCGTGCCGCGTTCTGGTGAGGTCCTGGAACAAGAGGATCTCAAATCTGTCTTCAATTACTTTCTAGAAGTTATTTTTTGGAAGAGTGAAATAATAGTTCAAATGGAATTCAATGTTAGGAACCTAACATCAACCTCCCAGGACAACAACCCCAGGAAGAAGGTGTTCGTCCATCCTATTATCCCCATTTAACAGACAAGTAAACTGATGCCTGAGAACTCGGATCACAAAACGTGTTAGTGTTGAAGACCAAAAGTAATGGGCCGATTCCCAGCCCACCACCGAATGGCTGCCTCCTGTGACCTCTGTTAGCTACACACAGCACCAGAAAGACCCCACAAGAGGAAATCCCACATCAACAAGGTGGAAAAAAAGATGAGTTCCCCACCCAGAATTGCAGCTAGTACCTCCATATCCATAGAGACCCTAACCCCGACATCTGGATTGAAAAGGAAGGTTTGGAAAGTCTGAAAAGAAAGAATATGGAGAGGAAAAAGTGGGATTGGCAATGAACCCTTCTCTGTGTGTAATTTCTCTTTTTTGCTACCCTCGACCAGAATGGAAAAAAAGTGAAATACAGACTCCTGAGATACTTTCAGACTTGGACAAACAGACCTTAGGAAAATTGCTGAAAGTCATAGAGAAATGTGAAGAATAATCAAAATTTTATTCATGAATCACTTAGTATCCACCTGGTCCTCTTCTATGGGTTTTTGCATGAATTTTCCATTTCACCTCTCCAGAAGGTGTTCTTAGCCTGATTTTAGAGATAATGAAACTCTTTTTCAGAGAGGTTAAGTAATTTGCCTCAGGTCACACAACTAGTAAGTGGCAGAGTCAGGATTTGATCCCACTGTCTGATATCAATGTCTATCTTTTTCATTCTATTCACTGCCTCCACCAATAAGCATAAAAATAGTCCTACCTGCTCAGGCATATGTCATGTCTGTATTCCCTAGGTCTTCAGGTCTTTGTTTATGTAGTAGTAAGAGAAGTGTGTTTATGATTTGCTCTCTAATTCCAAATGGCATGTCTACCACCTGGGTTCCTCCACGGTTGTAGATATCTCCCAGGCAGGAATTCCAACAAGGGCAGATCCTATCCTCTCCTAAGGCTTAGTAACTAGTAATAAACCACTTCAGCCCCCAGGCCAGGGAAGCTGCTCCAGCCCTAGCCACTAAGGCCCAGGTAGGGGCCAGCAGCACCTGGGAAAACCTGGACCTCCCAGCAGAGGGGGGCTTCAGAACTTCTCCGATCAGCAGTGAAACTGAGGCCACGTTCTTCAGCCAGCACCGTCCCCTGCAGGCGGCAGTCAGCGCACTTGGCAAGAAAAGACAGGCTTGGAACAGGCCAGTGATTGTTTTTAATTGGATGGGCCTCCTGGCTGTAACAAAAATCAATGTATTTGTGACGTGGCTGCAGATGTACGGATCCATCCTGACCCTGCAGTTCCGGGTGGCCAGAGGAGGTGCGTGCCATGGTCAGGAGCCCCTGGACATTCCGGACTTGCAGATCAGGGTCCCAGGGATCCCCACATTGTAACCAAAGCACCCTGCAGGCTGGGGGCCCTGATACAGGCTGGGGCCAGGGGGTGGGCTAGGGGGCACAAGGTAGGGTGGGCCCCAGGGGACTGGGCAGGCAGGAGGATGCAGGAGCTGTGGGAGTGGGAGTCGCTGTGAGCTCATCACTAACAGAGTGGCCTCCTGGGCTGGGGAAGAGTGGCTCTCCCTACAGGTCAAGGCTCTGGGGAGCTGGGCTGGTTGGATTTTGCCACTGTGTGTATCTGTGTGTGTGTGTGTGTGTGTGTGTGTGTGTGTGTGTGTGTGTGAGAGAGAGAGAGAGAGAGAGAGAGACAGAGAGAGAGAGACAGAGAGAGACAGAGACAGAGACAGAGACATAGACAGAAACAGAAAGAGACACAGAGGGAAAGTGGGAGTGGGGGTCGTCTAAGAGCAAAATAGAGGAGACAGGTGTTCTGTGGAGGCTTTAAAAATGATGCTCAGAGGAAAAAGAAAAGTGATTAGATGAGATCCCCCACCCCCAAGCACCAGGAACCCTTCAACCTGGCTTAACGGTTTGTCTCCAGAGGACAGTGGCATGGCCTGCCTGGTGTCCAGCAGGGCGCTCCCCCAAGCCTAGAGCCCAGGGCCAGGGTCAGGTACAGACTGCACCCGCTGCCCACAGCTGCAGTGGGAAGGGTCTTGCAAGAGTGCGGCCACCCTCGCCGGTGACATGCCTGGAGAAGTCTTGGAAGCTGCTTCTAGACCACAGTGCATTTCTATAAGAGAGAAAGGGGGCTTTCCTGTAGCATCTGGGATTTTGCAGCAATTTCCTAAATTGGACCATGCTGTCCTCCTGGTTCCCTTACTGAAGAAGTCCCCCTTTCACATTCAGTGACACCAGAATGACTTAAAACACTTCATAGTGAGCCCGATTGCGGTTTCCGACCTTTGTCCGTGGTGGGTGTTCAACACACACACCCACGTGAAGAGGACCCAGAGTCTGGACACCCCAAGCCCTCCTGAGCTGGTTCCCTGGATACACCTTTGACGTCTTTATTAAGAACCTGTGCAAGCTCTGATCGAAGGCTGGGCCGCATTTACTACAAAGCCTCTGGTTTTCAGAGCCACATAAGCTATTTCTCTCTCAAGGCTTTGATTTTGTGGAGAAATTTATCACATTTTTTCCTTCTGTCCAGAAGTGAATTATATATTTTTTGAAAACCTGGAGAAAATCCTTTAAGCTGTTTTGGACTTACTCAAGCATGCACAAAGGGCATTTTCCACCCATGGTTCAGATGCTTAGCATGTTCTCAGATAGCCTAAATAATTTGAATTTAAAACTCTGAATTGGGCCTCTTTATGCAGCATCTTTAAAAGGTGCCATTTATGAAGAATAATATGGTCATGAAATAAAGGGTCCAGGGAGCGCGTGGTCCTGCTGCTTATGGTAATAGATGGAGACTCATAAATCTTAGTTTCTATTCTTGGCTCTGAAAAAAATTTAGTGTTCACTGCATTTGGCACATGCAGGGAGAAGGAGATTGACTGGAGAACTTGGACATGAAGGGAATATCATCCTGGGGATTAAATTATAAAATCCACACACGAGAGAACACAGCAAGCATGTGCAGGCCCACCTCAAAGAAGCAGCACTTTGCAAGTCCCAGGGCACCTGCTAGGGAAGGGGGTGGGGATGGGAGGTGCTGGGACCTCTGGGCCAAGCACTGTGACATTACACCCGGTGCGACACAGTAGAGCGTCCCTGGTTGAGTGGGCATCCGGATCCTGCTTGGTCAATTACTAGCTGTGTGATCCGAGCCAATTACTTAGCCTTTTGTCCATTCAAGCTGCTCTAAAGAATTACCACAGACCGGGCGGCTTGTAAACCACAGACCTTTATTTCTCACAGTGAGGGAGACTGTAGGTCTGAGGTCAGGGTGTGAGCATGGTTGGGTCCTGGTGAGACCCATCTTCTGGGTTGCAGAGGCCCCCTTCTTGTTGTGTTCTCACAGGGTGGAAAGAATGAGCAAGCTCATGGGCAGCTCTTTTATAAGGACACCAGTCCTATTCATGGGGGTCCCACTCTCATGGCCTAATCACCTCCTAATACTGTTACTACTACCAACCCCATCATCACCACCCATAACCACAGGGTGCTGGTGGTACTGGTGTTAGTGACTAGGAGGGTGACAGTGATGGCATTCTTGGTAATGGAGGAAGGGATCATGGTGGTGCTGGCGGTGGAGGGGTGGTTAGGATCTCAACATGTAGGATCTGTGGGGACACAAAGCTGCCTTCTCCAGCACCTCCCCAGCTGTGACAGCCTCATCAGGGAAAATGGAGATGGCAGTATTTTACCCTCCGACCGGAAGGAGGATAAAATTGTTTAGCAGGTGGTAGTGGTGGTGGTGTCCGTGCTGGTGACAGTGGCAGTGATACTAACTGGATGTGGTCATCGTTATGGTGGAAGTGATTGTATTGGTGGTGGTAGCCACAGTAATTAACCGTGGATGTGGTTAAGGTGGTGGTGGTAAAGGTAGGATGACTTTGGTGGTGGGCGTATGGGTGGCAGGGATTGCGTTGGTGGTGGCAATGGCAATAGTGGAGGGCCGAGATCCTTGTCATTACCAGGGCTCACCAGCCAAAGTCACCAGGAACATACAGATGGTGGAATAAAGTGGGGACTTTGTGGTATTTGCAGCCAGAGAGGAGAATATGTATCATGGGGAGCCTTAGTAAGGGGTCTGGTTGGAGCTTGTTATAGGACTTGGGCTTCTGGATTATTTGGGGCACAGTTGCTCTAGAGTGGATATCAGAACACTGAAATTGGGTATAGTTCCGTGTCACTAATTTCATTGAAGGATGCAAAGAAATGGAAGGAGGCTTTGCCTGTGCCTGGCCGAGGGGGCAGGGATGCTAAGTTCTGGGGTTTGCACACTGTGCTTGTTTTGTGTTTCAGTGTGATTATAGAGGGAACTTGTTTTTATCTCTCCCCACCTGGTCACAGAATGACCCAGTTTGAAGTTGGTGTTCAGTGAAATTGTGTTTGTTCAACAGGCCAACGTCACGGCTGGGCTGGGAGCACCAGGCTGGCTCCAGCTGACAGCTGTCCAGACCTTTCTCACGACTCCCCATCCTGCCCCAACCCTTGCTGAGGCCCATTGCTCACCAAGCCCCTATTTGAATGTAACTGGGCTCCCATACAGGATCCTGTGGGGAAAAATGGCCATCCAGATCTGGGTTGTCCAGATCCCCGTGGTGAGATTAATGTGGAACCATGTGAATTGTCATTTTGTAGGTCAAAAGAATTCAAATATCAGCTGCTTCGAACAGTTGAGCCTAAACATTTTCCACTATTGGTCCACGAACTGTCATCCTGCAGCCCACAGCTGTCTCCCTTGAGCCTGGGTGAGGGGAAGGCCTCTGTCTCTGCTAGTGAACGATGGGGTTCCTGACCCTCCGAGAGAGAGTTCGACCTTGAACTCCAGGCAGACCTATCAAAGGAGACACAAGGCTCTGCAGAGAAGCCATGGTGGCCCCTCGCGCCTACCTGAAGGCGTCACCTGAACTTCAGCCAGGCTGTAAGCCAGGCCACCTGCCCACTTGTAAAATGACTCCCCAGTGACTTCGCCAAGGCTCAGGCAACGTCCACCCTGTACCCCAGGTGGGAGGGGTGGGCACAAGCAGGAAAATCAAGAAAGAAGCTCAGGGTGAACACCTGGGGCAGAGGTGGAGCACTAATATTTAACTTGAAAGAGGATGTTGTCCCCTTGTCCCCTCCTCCTCTGTCCATCTGGAGTCTTCCTCTGCCTCTCTTGTGAGGACAGTGGTCATTTGATTGAGGGTTCACCCATATAATCCAGGTGG
The DNA here is from genome assembly GCF_048772815.1 of Callospermophilus lateralis. NCBI lineage: Eukaryota > Metazoa > Chordata > Mammalia > Rodentia > Sciuridae > Callospermophilus > Callospermophilus lateralis. The sequence goes on along the minus strand of NW_027511969.1, from coordinate 461,566 downwards.
TCATTTCCTCTCAAGATCTTTGACTTCACTACATCCGCAAAGACCTTTTCTCCCCAGTGAGGTTTCACATACAGGTTCTGGGGATTAAGTTGTGGACAAATCCTTCCACGGGGCCACCCACTCAACCGCCATTGGGAGCAGGGGGGTGGGGGCAGGTGCAGGCCGGTTCATCCTGCAGTACCTCCTGCTGTGGCCCTTCAAACACAGCAGCATTCTTGATGGCAGGTCTCCTTACCCATATCCCACCCCGGAACCTGCATCTCCCAGAACTGACTAGGCACTAGGGGCTTGCCTCCCCTGCAGGCTCGGCCCCCAGGATTACCCCTGAACTTGACGGGTGTGATCCCACGGGCATCTGTTCCTCCAGCATCTGTCCCAGTGATGCTCTGCAAGGTGCTGGGGGCGGGGATGAGGGTGCCCAGCAGGCCCTGGCACAGACCTTTTCGGGTTGGGTCGTGGGCTTCTGTCCTGTGCATACTTCCCTATGTGGCATGGTGCACAGTTGCGGAGGCCCTGGCCCAGCCTGGCCCAGATGCGTCCATGGCTCCCAATTCCCTCTGCAGTGACTAAGCACCTTTCAGTCACAGCCTCGGCCATTAATTCCAGCACCGGCGCGGCCTGGATGTACTGTTCTCCCGTAGCGCCAAGGCTGTCCACGCAGTCGTTGATTTAAGAGACAATATCACTTGCTTCCAAGTTAATGAGGCAATAAACAGCCCCACATATTGATGAACACGGAGGTGTTTGCTCAGCACATTTGCCGTGTGCATTTATTACAAGGGCTACGCTTTAAAGCCAACCAAACTGCAAGTGTGTACGTTCCCTTTGGTAGGGCCAGGCCCCTCCCCTGGCCACTGTCTTCATCCATTTGATCTCTGGTCTCTCTTCCCAGGGCACTGGGACACAATCATGTAATCCAAGGAGAATGATACCGGGTCCTAGAGACTCACTGTTCATGTTCCCGTGGGCCTTGGGAGCCTCAAAGGGCTTAGAACATGCTACTGGGAGGCTCTGGAATTGGAAGGGGAATAAAGAGGGTCATTTTTCTGAGCCCCCCATCCCCCAGCCCTTCCCTCTAGTCTCCTCATTACTCTGGAGGAGAGCACGCACAATGACAGAGCCTAGCAACCCCCAGCCTGGACGGCCCTCACAGAATAACACACCAAATAAAATTCCTATTAATCTTAAGAAGCTGGGATGCCTCCAAGGCTGGGCTGCTAGTCCATAAAGATGAATCTTCAGAGCATTTACTAGCTGGAATGCCCCGTGAATCCAAACTGGTTTATGTATAAAATATTAGGAAGGTTCCAGGGAGGTGGCAAGGCTGGGTGGGAGCGAACGGGGGAGATTGATTGCAAACTTTGTGCCAACTGAGCGCTTCTATGCATGCCAAGCGCAAGAACACCACTTGACAAATGTATTAGATTATCCAAAACACAAAGCTGATTTATAGCTGCAGTAATCCCCCTCTCACCATCCACTGCGGTAATAGAGAGAGATTAGGACTGTGCTGGTGCCTTGCTGGGTCTTTCCAGTGTGGGCTTCCACCCACAGCAACCCCAGCCCCTCAAGGAGTTATGCAGGAAAATCAAGAGTTTGTACTTTTCTCCAGCCTTTGTGATGGGGACGGTGATCGTTTTTGAAGCATTTCTGAATCTGGGATGAAAACTGGCTGGATGAGGATTTCATTTTCAAAAATCTAAAAGTATTGATTGCTTAAAATCACAGAATTTCCAAATGAGAGAGAGGAGGTAAATTCCCCAGGAGCAAAAACTGTTAGAATGCAAGGGGCAGGTTCTGTCAAGCAGCTGTGCTCCTCTCTGGAGGCACCTTGTGCTGTGGCACAACTAAGGTCCTGAGCACATGACTATTGAGGGCACCTGGCCTGGAAGGATAAGCACAGAGCCTGCCTTGAGAAGGTGATGTCACCCCTCGCCTGTCACTGGTCATTTATTCAGTAGACATTTGCCAACACCCAGTATGTGCAGAATATGTGGGATGCCAGATATGGGGTCACCCCCACCACTGTCTACTAAGTGCTTTGGGGAGGACTTTAAGTGTGCCAGTGAGAGCCCTGCCCTCCAGAGCCCTACCTTCCAATCTCAGCCAGAACTGGGGCACAGGAACAAGATGAAAAAAGAAAAACAAGAGCTGGCACTGTGCCTACTCATGGGGTATGGGAGAGTTCAGAGAACACCTGGGGCTTGATGATTCAGGAACAAGGGCTCCAAGAAGAGCTGGGGGATGGAAAGTTTTGAGGTTGAACAGGGCCTCTTCTGCAAGGGACCATGATCCCAAAAATTTGTCTTCCCAAACCCTTCTCTCTCAGGGAAATCTCTTTCCCAAGTTTATTATTCTAAAACATAGTTTGGAAAACTCTCATCTTTTTGTCCTCCATCTCTTGTTGTATGCACAAGGCCAGGGCTGTCCCAAGACTACTCAGCCTCTCTAGAAACATCTTTGCAGAGCTGGCTGAGCCCAAGCAGGGCAGGAGAGGCTGCCTCTGGGCACATCCTCTTCTCATCCAAAGTCCTCCCAGGAGGAAGGCTTGCTCTTAGGGTTGGGGATCCACCTCCTGAATGACTACCAGCTGCCAGGGCTGCGGTGGAGAGGGTTGATCCCTCCCCAAAGAGCTGACCACAAGAGAGGGTCAGGGCATGTGCCATTGGAGGTGACCACAAGAGTATCAAAACAAATGGTACAGACAGTAGGCACAGTTATGGTAAGAGTCTGGTCATAACACTGGGACCCAGGTGCTGAAAGAGAGCTTGTATGGTGACCATCATCACCACCAGCCTCATTGTCACCCCCATCACCAGCAGCCCCATCTCCACCAACACACATTGAAGGTGCTTGTAGGCTAAGCACTTTGTGTGTATCTGGGTTAATCCTCTCAATAATGCAGTGCCTTAGGCCCCCTCTAATCCTGGTTTATGGGTGAGGGCACTAAGCGTTGGAGAGGTTACCTAGAGCAGAAATTCCAGGCTGTGTGACTGACCCTCCAGCCTGGGCATTCACCACACACCAAACTGCTTCTTTCTGAGCTTCAGGCCCCCCTAGTTGGTGCTGATTCTCCCTCCCTCCTTCCTTCCTTCCTTCCTTCCTTCCTTCCTTCCTTCCTCCCTCCCTCCCTCCCTCCCTCCCTTCATACTGGGGTTTGAATCCAGATGTGCTTTACCACTGAACTACTTCTCCAGCTCCATTTTAAATCTTTTTATTTTAAGACAGGATCTCACTAAGTTGCTCTTAGGGCTTCACTAAGTTGCTGAGGCTGGCTTCAAACTTGGGATCTTCCTGCTCAGCATACTAAGCGACTGGAAGTACAGGTGTGCACCACTGTGCCTGGCATTGGTACTGTTTTCTTGAAGATTTGGCCTGGAAGATTCATCTTTTGATCAATCACTTGGTTATGGGTAAGCTGCAGGTGTAGCAAGAGAGATGAGATGGCCACATTCATTTATTCTGTGTCATGCAGGATTCCCTGCTGATCAAGGTGGAGCATAAAGAGCAAGAGGAAGGCCCCCATGAAGGACCTCATCCAGGCCCCTTCAGGGCTCTTATGTGGCCACCTGGCTGCCCCTGCCTGAGAAGAACATGCAAGTTCCTTCCTTCTCCAATAATCTCATGAAGCAAAGTGGCAGAAGGTCCTACATCCTTCACCTGGCTCCTCCTTCTCCCACCCAGCTGATGATGATACATGCACTTACACACACACACACACACACACACAGGACAAAATCCCAATCCATTGTGCCAAAGACATTTTCTCTGACTTAAAACCCTGGGTAATTTAAGAGATATGTATTCATGTGCTTCATTTAAACCATCAAAGTACTTTTAAAAGAGCTACTTGAAATCTTGGGAGCGTTTTGAACCTTTAAAGTTCTTTCTTTGAAACATGGGAATCACACATTGCCAAGGATAAAGATAGTCAAATAACAAAAGGCTAGGAGTGGGTTTGAGACTCTAAATCTCTGACATTTCACTTGACAAAACTGAATTTCGCATCCTTAACACCCACTTCCAATTAGACAGTAGGCTGCCTGAAATCCTCACACCTCCTCGTGCCCCTCGGTGGCCAGCTAGGAAGGACTTCCTGGTCGGAGGCCTCTGATACCATGCTCAGCCCACGCCCAGAGGCAGGGACGGGTCCCAGCGCTGCAGGGTGCCGGCGACGGCCACCAGGTGGGGCAGGATGTGCCCTCTTCCGTCCTGGGGACTGCCAAGGAGAGCGCTGGAGTCTGCAAAGGAGCGCGGCCAAATGTCATGGCCCGGGCTGGTTTGAAATGCGGGTGCCCAAGACCCTGGCCCAGAGTGACAGGCTCCTAGGACCGCCAGTCGGCGACCGCAACTTCTCCCCCGCCACAAGCCGCGCACCGGCCCAGAGGTGGCGCCCGGGCGCTCGGAGCTGCGGAGCCGCCTGGCACTGTCCGGGGTCGCCCCGCTCCCGCCCGCCGCCCCAGCTGCATCTCTGGTCCCTGCGGAGCTGGCCGCTCCTGAGCGAAGTGGGGTGCGGGCCGGACCGTGGCGGGTGCTCCCCCGGTGGCCGGGTACCACTCCCCCGGGCGGGAGCGCGCTGTGACGGACCCCGCGCGGGAGGCCAGACGTCTGTGTGGTCGCAGACATTTCCCAGGCAGGAGGCGAGGTCGCGGGGTGTGCCTCGGGCCACTGGGGTAGGGGGAGCGCTCAGCCGCGCCCGGCAGCCAAATGGACGGCACCCCTGGAACCCAAATCAGAGCAGTAGGTCCTCGCCCCAGCCCCACCCCGCGACCTTCGGGGGACAGAGGGGGACGGAGCCCAGAGGCTTCAGCGCCGCAGGGGAGCTGTTCCCCGTTGAGTGGGGACCCCCGGGACACCTGCTTTCCCCGAAAGGCCGGGCTGTGAGGAGGATCAGCTTGCGAGCGAGCCCGCATCCCTCCTCCAGCCTCCATTCGGGACTGCCTTAGCGACACCAGAGGTGACCCCTGACTCCCCGCCCCGCCCAGCCCAGGATCGCCGGCCCCGCCCTGCACCCCAACACTCCTGCGCCGGGTAGTGTGCGCTGGGGCGCGGGTGGCCACACCCAGCATCTTGGCGGAACCCCATTTTCTTCCCGTACCTAAAGGCGTGCGACTGTGGCCAGCGCTCCGCGGCTGCCGCCTGCCTGGCACAGTTCTGCACACCCCAGCTGGCCCTCCGGTTCCACCAAAGCCATCAGCTTGAAAGGTCCAAGTCCTAAGAAATGCTTTAGAAATAAATATATAAAAGATTGTTAAGCTTCCTGGGGCCTCAGTTGCCCTTCCAGAGCAGGTTAAAATCTCCAGGAGAAAGGGAGCTGGGCCCACGTGGCTCCCTGTTGGTCTCCCAGCCAGCCTGGTCTGCTTTGGCTTCTGCCCAGGTTGGCTCTGACCCTGTCTGACTCGCCCTGTCTGACCCAGTTCTGGCCACCAGTAACCCAAGTCACCACCACTGGGCCTGCCTGAGTTTTCACCATGCCCTTCCTCTGGTAACTTCAGTCACCTTCCGTGACTGTGTCACAGACAGAAGAGGTTCACCTGTCAGAAGGAAGGTGAGCACCCCTCCTCCACCTCCTTCTCAGTTTCCTCACCAGTCTCACATGGTAGTCCTGCCCCATCTGGCCCTTTGATTTCTGGGGGGCATCCTGGTCCTGGTCCCCATGGTGGTGGCTACTTGCAAAGAAATCCCAGTTCAAAAATGTTAATATTTGTCTTGATTCCAGGGAGAAATCACATGTGCATAACTTATTATGTTGTAGGGATAAACGAGGCAAGGCACAGAAGACAGCAGGAAACAGTGTTATTTGGCTGCAGCTAGGTTCAGGGGGCACAGCTTTTGCTGTAACCAATCAATCCCCTGAACCATGAGTTCAGGGAGTTTCAGAGTTTTATAGCCAGTATGTAAGGGGAGGGACTCATAAGTTCACAGTCTGCAGAAGTTCACATAACAGCAAGTTTTTCTTTCACTGTTTTGGGCAAGTTAACCCTTCAAGGACAACACCTGAGAAGGGGAGAGCTTCTTCTCCCCTGTCTTTCCTCCCCTGCCAGCTGTTACCATGGAGCTCAATTGGTAACTTCTCTTATCTTAGAAATGTAGACTTCTCTGTGAAGCCCAGCTCAAGGCCAGAGGCCTTGTTTGCACATTTCTACAAACTACTATACTGGATATGTTTGTGAGAAACTAGTAAAGGGGTGTCCAGCACCTGGAGTGCTGATTTCTTCCTGGCCAGTGGCCAAGTAAAACAGGGCAACACGAAAATAGAAAGTTTATCTACATTGAACTCTTTTGCAGACTCTTCTGCTGACAAGGTGAAGATTTCTGGAGAAGCCCAGTTAAGATTTTCTGTGGAGAAAGGGGGTGCCCCTGCAATTACAATATATTGTTACTATTGTCTATTTTCTTATTGGCTATGGTTGTTAATTCCTTACTGTGTCAAATTCATAAGCTTTATCATAAGCATGTGTGCAGAGGGAAAACATGTACTCATAGGGTTCTGTACTGTGTTCAGGGCATTCCCTGGGGTCTTGGAACATGCCCTTCATTGTGTGGGGGGACAAGTGTTCTACAGCCCCCCAGCACTCCAATAGGCAAGAAACCATTGCACCTATTTTGACGTCTCTCTCCCTGGCTCCTTCCTACACAAATGCAGTCTGATGCAAATCCTTCCAGTCTTCTTGAAATGTCATGTTACTCAGATCCCCAAGATGGTTGTGACACTTAAAGGCAGAGTGAGAGGAAGGGCATTCCAGGGGAGGGAACTGCATGTCTAAAGGCACACATGTTGGGAACCAGCCAGTGTTCTGGAGGCCCCTACTTTTAGGCCCCGGTCACTTGGCATGTGTTTCAGAGGTGTGGTGGCCAGAACCCCTTCTGACCCCACGACCTTCAAACGCCCTTCTCCTATTGGCTCTTAGTTTTCTGGAGAGCCCAGTAATAGTTTCTGTCTCCATCATTTCTCCAGGAGCAATGAGCTTCTGACGTCCATTGCCCAGGTGAATTCAGGACTTCCTGTGCTCACAGCAGAACAAACTGAGGATCTCCCTGACTTCATTGCTTTTCCAGGTGGGAAACAAGCCTGTGTCCTTCAGCCTTTGAATTTTGGAGCCAGGCTACTGCCTTTCACCATCAAAGAGGCCTACCAAACTTTTCCACCTTAGTCTTTCTTCAAAGTCCCACAGGAGACAGGTACCCATCCTTTCACCACCTGCTGCCTCTGGCCCCAGCTCTGAACCTTGACTCGGGAAGTTTTGGCTCATGGAGTAATGACAGGGTATTAGTTCAGTGTGGCTGGCTATTTGGGGTACTGGCCAGATAGGAAAGGAGAGCTCTCTTGGCCTCTTCATGGAGGACATTTATATTAGTTTAAAAAAACAAAGGAGTTGTGCTGCACACACCCCTGACCACACCCACCCCGCCTCTTCCTGGAGCCAGCCTGGGGAAGGCCTGGCTGGGGGTTAACCTGGGCCTGGGTTCATGGGCAATCATGCAGCATCTTCAAATGCAAGATGCCACCTCCTGAGGACTTGAGATCTAAGAATTCCCATGAGCCCAGAATTCTTCACTGTTGATAGCTTGTTGATAGTTTCTAGGTAAATATAGAAATGTTTGTAGCTGCCACCAGCCTTTGACAATATCACCCAGAGATAGAGAGATTTGACCTGAGACCTTGGGGGGGGGGGTCTTCTGGTCGCCATGGAAACTGATTGCAACTGTAAGCATGAAGCGGATTGTTGACCAGATCGAAGAGTTCTGAGAGACACGGTCCCTGTGGGTTTACATCTCTGCCAGTCTGTGCCATCTCTGCCGGGCTTCATTCCTTCTGCCCGGGTGTGTGACATATGTGAAGCTCACAGTTCTATAATGCTTTCTCTGGATTCTTCCAGGGGACCTCCTGCCCCCACCCCAAGGGGAGGAGATGCAGGAGGAGGGATAGGAGATTCTGACTGGAACCCACAGAGGAGCTAGGTAAAGCTGGAGAAGCCACACATTTTCCTCAGTGAAAATTGGAATGACACTCACAATGCCTGACCTACATTGCCATCTGCTTAAAGGAGATCAAATACAGGGGAGTGACTTGTGAATTATAAAGCACCATACAAATATCAATTACCATTATGGTCCTTGACTTCCCAACAGTCCCCAGCGGCTGGAATAAGAGCCAGTAACTTACAGAATAATGAGAATAATGACTAACAATTATGCAGTACTCACAGCTCTGAGGAACCACACTTCATGTGAAGTATTTAATTCCACGACCCCTAGCATAGATATTGTACTAGGCCTTTCGGCTCCAGGTGAGGACTGGAGGTGTGGAGGTCTTGTGGTCAGGAGTTCAAGTTTTCCCTTCAGCAAACACAAACATCCTGTCACTTCTCCAAGAGGGTCCACTTTTTTGTAGTGCTGTGGTTTGGATGCGACGTGTCCCTCAAAACTCCTGTTAATGCAGGAATATTCAGAGGTGAGATGATTGCACTGTGAGACCTGTACCCTGGTCAGTCCATCCTGGTTTGAATGGACTGACTGGGTGGTTACTATAGGCGGGAGGGTGTGGCTGGAGAAAGGGGGTCACTGGGGGCTGCCCTTGGAGGGTGCATCTTCCCTGCGGTCACTCCCCTGCTCTCTGACCCTGTCTTGAGCAGAGCGGCCTTCCTTGTGCCAGGATGTCTGACCCGCCTTGGGCCTAGAGTTACGGAGTCGAGGTCTGAGTCCACCGACTGAGGCTTCTGAAACCATGAGCCCAGATAAACATTCCCTCCTTCAGATTGTTCTTGATGGGTATTTTTGTCACAGCTATACAAAGCTGACTAAAACACATAGTGTGTCCTCACGCTGACAGTCTCCGGGGCGCATGGCCAGGCCTTCCTTGGAGCTCCATGCCATCTTACTCTTCTCTGGGCCCTCAATCGTCTCCCTTGCTCCTTGGGTCTCCTTCCTGCCCAGGGTTGAGGCTGGTCTCCATCTCTGAGGGTAAGAAGTCCTGCTCTAGGGCCTGGAAACAAGGCCCTGTCCCCGGGGGCTGAGAGGATCTCTCTGCTCAGGTATCCTGACTGCTCAATTATCTTTTGCTTTTGACCAAAATTAACCCCAGGAGAAGCATCCCCAAATCTTTGGAATGTGAGCTCTTGAGTTCTGTCTTGGGCCAGTGATACCCCCCGACCCGGGATCAGGTGCACCCCTCAGTGTAGTGCCCCTGAGGGTCTGGGGTGAGGACTGGTGGCAAAGCAGTGCCTCCATACAACCACTGTCCATGCTGGCTCCTGCCAACTCACCCTGTCTTCCAGTCTTTTTGAGTACTTTCTGGTCACTCTTTGGGGCCTGTTCCTGGAAGCTGCTCCTGGTGTTCCAGGCCCTGACCCATCAATGAATGCCCCTTTCCATTTCAACGGGAAAACATTTTGTTTCCTCCCAATTCCAGTCAGGATGCCCAGGTCAGGGAGAGGATCCCTGCTCACACCCTAACCTCAGGCCCTGGAAACTCCCCCAGAAACTCAGCCCAGATCAAGTAGCCACCAGGGACACCAGGCCCACTTTGTAGGGTGCACATATTTTTTAAAGCAAAGCCTGCCTGTCGCTCTCTTGGGCTCTAAATCAAATGCACGTTGCTGGGGCTGTCTCAGAGGAAGCCGATTGACTGTGTTAATAGTAACAATGCACTCATAATGCTCTTTTCAATTTGAATTAATTTTTGCAGCTAATTCTAGCTACTGAATGTCTTCATTTAAAATACACATATCCATGTATTTTGTTCAGTATTTTAATTAGGCCCAAAGGAATATACTTTCAAATTTGGGCACACTTCATTTGTTATATTAATGAAAAAGCACTTTAAATCAAGTTTCACGTTGAGGTTTCATTGTGTATGCTGCTCTCAGACACCTCTAAAAGAGATTTACGGTACAGGTAGTAACCACAAATATTGGCAGTGGACATGCTGTTAATTTAAAATGGAAAGTTTTCTTTTGAGGTGCAGCAAGAAAAAAAGAAGTTGCAGCTAACTTCCCCGGACAGTGGCCCTGCCCTACCCAGGCATGGGATCAGAGCCCTGCACTGCGGGCCTGAGCCGCAGCCGCTGACTTCCTGTCCTCAGTGACCTGTGTATTGGGTGACTTCACTGTGGAAGTGCCTATGATGGAAAACAGAATCTTCAGATAATAGGGTGCATCTTTTCAAAGAGGACTTTTAAATGTATTATTCTTGGCTGGGATGAGATTCAGCATGAAGAGCACTGAGGGCTTCTTTAGGGAAAGTTCTCATAGAATATAACAGTGTAGTATGTGAAGCGTTCCATGAAATAGTTGGGATTCACATCTGGCCTGACTTTAAAAATCATACTTATTATTATACAATAATGCACAATAACAGAAGTTTGTTGAGCACTTGCTCATTGTGGCTGGGTTCATTATGCCATCAACCTACCTGCTGGCCTCTCTAGTCACACCAGCCTGGTTTCCTGAGGATCCTATCAAATTCTTTACTACCTCAGGGCCTTTGCACATATGTTAACCATCTGCCCAGAATGCTCTCCCTGGGCTTGGTGTGGTAGCATCTTTCCTGTGCTCCAAGACTCCGGGAGGGCATTGCTAACCATCCCGCCAGCCCCTTGGAATGCTCTCACAGAGCACTGTTGGAATTTTTTTTCCTTCTTCCTACCAATGGCCCCAATCCTGGAGTTATATTAATTTTGTATTTACTTGTTTTGTTTCTCTTTCACTTACAGTCGTCAGATAAAATGCAGGATGCCCAGTTAAGTATGAATTTCAGATAAGCAATGAATACACTATTGACACATATGCTAAAAGAAGAAAATTATTGTTTACTGAAATTCAAACTTAACTGGATATCTCCTCTACTCATTTGTTAAATATGACCATTCCCAGGGCCCATCTCACTGGGTGCTCAAGAATTATCCACTGAACACACCTACGCACCCTGGCAGACCCCCTAGCTGGCGCCCCTTCCAGACGCCACACAGAGGACTGTTACCGACCCGGCCACTGTGTCCCACACTCCTGAACACATCAGCACCCAGTCCTCCTAATCCCCATGTCAAAACACTGGAGCCCGGAGCGGGTCAGCAGAGCTCAGTAACCATCTGAACAAGAGGGCCGGGGAGCCAGTCTGGGGAGATCAAGGCAGACCTTCAGGGTGCACGGGCAACTTGGGGAAAAGGGGGCTTGGGGCAGGGCATGGCAGGCAGGGAGGTGACAAATCTCAGCTGAGAGGCGGCAGGCATGACCTCAAAGAAAGGCGCATCCCTGAGAGGCCCTGTCGTCATGGAGACCAGACACATGGACCAGGGGGCTGGGGAGGCAGGAGCAGGGCAGCTGTGGGGACAGCATTCAGAGGAGCTCTGCGTGCACGGCACAGAGGGTCACTGAGCATAGAGCACCCAGACATTTCCAGGAGGCGGGGCTGCAACTCCGATGGACAGGAGGTGTTCTGGAAAGTTCCAGAAGGATGCCAGAGGCAGATCTTCAGGAGACAGCATCTCCTGCCAGACAGAATCCTCCAGAGGATGCACACTTTCCTCCTTCAGGGTCCACAGAGACCCAGGGTCCCTGCTGGCTGGGAGTGCTAGGTCCCCCTCCTCAACCCCTGCTGCCAGGGGGGCCCTATGGATGTGCCTTCTACGAGGCCATGCTCTCTGTTGCCCCTGCCTGCTGCGGCCCCGTCCCAGAGCCTCCTCTTCCGCAAGTCGCCAACACACACTGAGGGTCTCTGGCTCCTGCAGACCTCAGAGCCACGCTAGGCCAGGTCTCCCTTGACCCAAAGCAGGGTGACACACGGATGGGGGTGGGTTGGAAGCCACTGTCTCCTGGTGCGAAGAAGGTGGCAGGGCAGAGGGGCTGCCCCAGCCTCGGCACACAGTTCTCAGGCCCGGAGACTGCAGCAGACACCTGGTTGCCAGTCTTGCCCTCCCAGTCTGGAGACTGCCGTGGCGGGTTCTCTGGAGACACCTGGCAGAGGTCTCCCTGAGGCTTTCAAGAGCAGCAGCCTCTAAACCAGTGGGGCTGAGTCAGCCCTGGGCCTCCCGCTTCTTGCTCTGGATGCTATGAAGGACACAGGCCTCCAACTTTGAGGTGGGCAGGGAGAGGCTGCAGAGGGCCAGTCCTCCCCACATGGCCTCCCTGTGCTGGACAACCTTCTGGACAGCTGTGAGCCTCTGAGCTGCACAGGCTCTGTTCCCTGGGCTCAGCGCCTCTGGCCTGTGAGGCCCGAGACCAATGCCTGCTGTGCCTGCCTGGCACCAAGTCCCCACCCTGGGGCAGACCTCAGATGTTGCCCCAGGGCCATCCTGCCCTCACCCCTGTCCTGAGCTCCCACCCAGTGGGGCTCCTTGTGCTGCACCAGGAGGCCGAGTGGTGTTCATCCTCCAGGTGGCCTCCAGGGTGGTCTGTGCCTGGGGACATCCTTATCCAAGATGTCTCCTGGAGGGGACTTTCCTGGTCCAGTGGACCAGAACAAACTCGCAGCCTGACGAGACCCCTCCCAGCTTCTCCAGCCTCAGGGTGCCTCCTGCTCCTCCAAAGCCACAGCCCCCCCACCTCAGGGCTTCCTGACTGGCCCCCTCTGGTCTCAGTTTATGCCACATCCAAAGAGAAGCCCTTCCAGATAGATCTGCCTGGGAACCTCCGCATCGTCTATCATGTCCCCTGAATTTTTCCCTCTGTGACATGAATTTCCACCTCTAACTGTTCATCTGTCTGTCTTATTTCTTGTCTGTCCCTCCATGTCTCTGGGGTGCAGCATCCAAGTTGATTGACTCACACTATATATATAGCTCCTGGTATGGAATGGACTCCTCTCTCTCATATTATGTACACAAAATTACCTAATGTATATATCATAAATACACAAATATGAAACTGTTCAATCTCCCCTTCCTTGGACCCCCCATGTCACTTTGTCAGTGAGTCTATAAACATATTTTGCCATGATTATAATTTCTCTATTTCTTACTGAACATGAATCCTGCAGGGCTAGCATATTAGTTGTTGTCACTATGACAAAATACCTGAAGCAGGTTAGTTTATAAAGAGAGGCATATTTTGGCTCATGGTTCTGGAGGTCTGGGCCAAAGATCTGCTTCTGGTGATGGCTTTATTGCAGAGTCCCAAGGTGGTACAGGGCATCATATGACCAGAGACCAGGAGTGCAAGCATGTATGCATGTGTGTGTGTCTCCTCTGGTCTCTACCTTTCCTCGCCAGGGAACGCCACAAGAACCCCCATTTCCTGGGAGATCTGGACACGATTCCTGTTTTACAAGTGAGGACGCTGTAAAGGGAAGGTGATGTGGTATGCCTGAGGCCTTTCTGACTCCAATTGTCCCCACTCCCACTTTATCCCCAATTAAAAGAGGAAAACTGCATTTTCTTACCTTTAAAGAATTAAGGAATGGAAACATGGATGGGACATTATGAGCCCCAGGTGGTGGCCATTCTGAATCCTGATGATGTGTGTCTCACTTTGGAAGGACCCCAGCCCAGCCAGGATGCAGGCCCTCCCAGGCCCAGCACCTCTCGCCCTCCTGGGCGGTGCCTGCGTGCAGCCCCTGAGCTCTCAGGGTGGAGACTGCCCCTCCACTCACTCTGAGGTCACTTACTCTGAGGCTGGGACATGTGCAAGGGGGCTTTTGTCTGCCCCGACCCTGGCCTGGCCAGAAGGATCCCAGCTTAGGGCTCTGTTTCAGGGCGACTTGTCTGGGATCCTCAAGCAGCCAGGGCTGGGCTTCAGGGCACCAGGGCCAGCCATCCTCAGGATGGCCGTGGTGACAGAGGTTTGCTGTCCCATGTCCTGAGCAGAAGTGACAGGAGTCTCAGAGCTCACCCAGCTCCGAGTGCTTATCAGATGGCAGCACTGCCCGAGTGTGGGTCCTCTCTCACTAGCCGCCCACCCTGGGCTGCAGCCTTGATCCCACCTGTCACACTAAACAGCTGTTTTCCTGGCCTGGGAGCCAGCAAGGGACTTCCAGGCCCCAGGGTACCAGAAAGCCAGCGGGTGCGGGGAGGGGGGGGTGCTCCGTTCCTAGACCGCGCTTTTGCCTGGTGACTTGGAGAAGTGGCAGTGTCATGATTTCTGCCCCAATGCTCCTGAAAATCCATATTTGAAGAGGTTCTGGCCCCAATCCTACAGATCCACATGGCGGCCAGTGGGAGAAAACTCCCATTCCAGTACTGCCGGGGCCTGTGTCTGCCAGCTCATGCGCTCCGGGGGCAGGGGGGTCGAGAGTGCTAACCTGACAATGGCAGGTGGCCTCAGAGCGACTGCCTAAGAGCCATCCATGAGGAGGCAGCCCCTCAGAGGGAAAGGAACAGAGAGATGGTGTCGCTCACTCAACTACAGTCACATTTATACAGGAAAATGCAAATTAAAAAAGAAATAAATTTGGTACCTCCTAGTGGCAGAAACCTTTGGTTCTTGAAAGAAGTGCTTCTGGGTCACATTCTCCCTGCAGGTACCTGCTGTGTGTATGTAGGGGGGGGTAGGGGGGTTTCAGAGCTCTGAATCTACATTTCCTGTGTACAGGTAAATTCTTTGTTGTCACAAATGTACCCAGAGGATGTCACCATGTCCTCAACCAGTCAGTGGGCAAGGTGGGCCCATTGTGTCCTTTTGCATCCCTCAGAACTGCCTGCACCGAGCCTCCTCCAGCCTCCGGAGCCTCCCAGTGGGACCCTGGGCCTGGACATCTCCTTGGCAGGGACTGGTGCCTATGCACACCTGGGAGCCTGGTTCGCAGACCCAACTTGATTCTTCAAGGGGGATACCCAACTCAGGCGGACATGTGCAATTCCATTTTTCCTGCCCCAAGCAGCCGTGGATGAGGAGCCCTGTAATAGCCGCAGCTGGCAACAGACAGGTCAGATGCGCGCTCTCTGAATGACTGGGGGTGGGGGCAGCAGGTTATTTGGCCCAGAGTTTCATTTTGCAGATAAAGAGACTGAGGTCTGAAACAAAACTGAGGTCAAAAAAACAAAGGAACTAGTGATTTTTTTAAGAAAAGGATTTTTTTTAAAGAAATGAATATAACTCAAACTGGATCAATTTTTATAAAAGATTTATATTCTGGTGAAAAAGATCCACAAAGGATACAGGCAGAAAATTTCTAAAAGACAAAATATTGAGGGGCTAAGAACATCTTTGAAAAAGTTCAAGTCTGCTGGTAAAAAAATGAAAACGTACCTTCTTTTTTCCTCAGTAATGTGGGGGAAGGCTCCCAGCACAGGCAGGGTTCAGGAGCGAGATTCTTAGGTTGGACTTTTCACAGATGTGAAGTTCTCGGGAGGGTAAGTAGGCTGTGTGTCCAGTCATGCCATTTGATACACTGTTTTTACTCCTTGGAATTTGTCTTAATGAATTAATTACAGATAGTGACAAAGATTTATCTTCTGGGGTGTTCACTGCAGCATTTTTTATGATGGTTGAAAATGTGGAAAAGGCATAAATGTCCAATGAGTGGGGATTGGTGAAATAAATGGAACCCTAGGCAGCCACTACGGCTTAAAGTTTAGAAAAATTAATGACATGAAGAGGTTCATGCTGTAATAAATTTTAAAGTTTGCTTCTAAAATTGAGTATTTTATTGAAGTAGATATTTCTAGATGCCAGAATACAGGTAATTTTTATTTTAGATTTTTATCTTTATGCACCCATACTTTTCAAAATTTCTACAATGGATTTGTCATCCCTCTTTAATTTTTTTTTTTTTTTTGCATCTTCCTCTTTTTCTTTTTTATCTTTTGTGCTGGGCTGGGCTGGAACCCAGGGCCTGGGACAAGCCGAGTCGCACCCCGCAAGCCACACTCCCCATTGGGCCACACCCTCGCCCTGGACACACTTGGACCACTGACTCCAGGTGAAGAACAGCAGCGCTGGAAATTCAGCCTCCTGGTGCACGGCGAGACCACAGTGCAGCCGAGGCCACCCGTGGGCCACAGTCTGGACTTGGTTCAAGCCCTGAGGGGACAGACTCAGGAGACTTGGGTGGATTCATGGTCTCTGACACCTTCTTCTGCCATGCCTCAAGACTTCTCCCTTCCTGGGTCTATGGAGTTTTATTTTGCCGATGTCCCAGAGCATCAAGCTGTCGAAGCTCTGGCTTTACTCTGGTAGACATTGCTTTCTCCTACCTGCAGTCTGTCCTGACCCTAGTTTTTTGTCCTGAGGGTAAAGAAACCAGGACATAGTTCAGATCTGCAATGCATCCCCAAGGCCCACGTGTTGGAGCCTTGGTCCTGAGTTGTTGGGGCAGTTGGAAGGTAGTGGAACCCCTAAGTGGTGAGACCTCCTGGAAGGGAGTTGCCACCAGGGCTGGACCCCAGAAGGGGGACCCACCCTTTTCTCTTTTGCAACCAGCCATGAGGTAAGCATCTTCCTCTGTGAGTTACTCCTACCAAGACCCGCCACCCTGCCACAGACCAAAGCAACAGGGCCAATGGATCATGGAATGGAACCTCCAGAGCAGTGAGTCAAAATGAACCTTTCCTCTTTTAAATTGAGTATCTAAGACATTTTGTTACAGTAGTGGGAAACTGACTTGCACTCCAGGTGAAAGGGGGCTTGCCAGTCCTGTCCTGGAAGGGTTGTAATAAATGGGAGGCCCTTTTGGGTAGGGCACAATGTTCAGTGGAGCCGATACTCCTTTATCTGGGGCTGCAAGGGAAGGGGGGGGTGAAGGTGAGGCACAAGCAGCAGCCTGACCCTTGGCTGGCACCAGAAGTTCCTCTCAACTCTATTGGATTTCATCCCTAGAAGGTGCACAGAGAACACCCTGAAGAGACTCAGTGATGGGGCCAGTGGGCGTGGTGAGTTTGACAGTAGGGCCCAACTGCCTGAGAACAGACGGAAACCAACACCCCAGGCCTGTTGAAAGCACACTCCTCAAAGGAACTGCCTTGGGAAGCATCCAGAGGGAACAGCGCTTCAGCATTTGGCCACATTAAGTGAACATCTGTGTGGGGCCCATCTGGGCTCTGAAGACCCAACTGTGGAGAGCAGACCCCAGTTTGCCCCCACAGGACTGTGCGTAAAGTTAATGGTATCAATGCCAGGGCTGTGTGACACGACATAGATAAGGGACAGCATCAGAAAGAACACCTGCAGATGCTGGCAGCTCCTCCCTGGCTCAGGAACAGGATCAGGCAGAGGCTGGCGCCCCGGAAGCGCCCCTGGCCATCACTGGGATGCAGACACTGCTTAATTGGGTCTCTCCGTTTCTAGTGGTGTCCATTTGAAGCCAGCCATTGGCTCTGTTCCTAAGAAAGTTCCAGGAGAGGGCCCTTGATTGCCCTCTGGAAGGCTAATTAGTCCCAGGGACGGCTCGTCAGTGGGGCCTGCAGGACAGGGGAGCCATCAGTCGGCATGAATGGCAGAGACGGCATGGGGCCGCCTTCTGATGGCTTTGTGAAGGTTGCTCTGTGTTTGACTGACAAATGCCATATGTCCCTAGTGCTGAGGGCACAGCCTGTCGAGCTCTCTCTTCCCACTTCTGAATAGGCTCCTCTTTGCTTTGCTTTCATACACTGGGTTTCATCTGCCTGTTCTTCAAAGGGAGAAATCGCCAGCGTCCTGACACCTGGCCCTGCACAGACCCCGATGTCCTGGTCACTCCTGGCTATAAGGACTATAGCAGAGTTCTTAGCATGTGCCACTGCAGGGAGCCACCGAGAGGACTGCTGGGCCTCTCAGCTGCTCACCACTCACCCCACCCCCTCCCCAGCGGCAGCCCTCCTTCCAGGGACGCTCTGAGCCCAGGGACGAAAGGCCTTTCAGCTGCTGTAATTAGGCCCCTACATCCAAGGGCACATGGGACCTGAGGGGATGCTAGCCTTGGTCTTAAATGGCCACATGGTTCCAAGGGACCAGGGCAGGCCATCTGCACCCATGCCATCCCCAGGGGCTGCAGCTCCCCGTCTCACTGAGCCATGGGCCATCTCCCGGAAGTCTGGACTGGAAGGGCCGCTCATGCCTGACCCAAGTCCTTGCCATGGAGATTGTTGCCCTTCCTTCCTGTGCCCTGGTGGAGGCCAGGACACAGCCCAGCTGTGGCCCTGGCGGCCCTCTCAAAGCACAGCCGGTCCTGACGGGTGTCTGCCTCCTCCTTCCTCTCTGGCCCCAGCGGGCCTTCTCCTCTCCAGGCAATTCCGGAAACTTCTAATTGCTTTTCTCAGTCTTCTTTCCAAGAGGCACGTTCAAGATGCGTGGACCTCGTTTTCTCACAGAGCTGCTGGCTGGAGGGCTCCACCGCAGACCAAGTCGCCCTGAAGGGTAATTGGAGGCGCAGGAGAAATTAGAAGATGGTAAAGCTGTCGCCAAGAGCAAGTGACAAGCCCCATGACCATGCTCTCTAATGACTGCCTAAATGTTTCCCTTCATATTGTCAAAAATAACACCCTTGCACGCCTCCAGCACTGGCTGTCCCCAGCTTCCTTCAGGATGATGACCCACTCACTGTCAGAGTCACCCTGGTCTCGCTTTCTCCCCTGACTAAGGCCCTCTCACTGAGCACCCTACTGGGGTCCTGAGTCCACTAGAAGCCCCCAGGTGCTGCTCGGCCATCTCCACGGAGCCCCCTTCCACTGCCTGGGAAAAGTGCCCCCTAAGAGCATGACAGGCACAGCCCTGAAGCCAACGATGATGCTCTACACGCAGCCTCAGGAAGCCCCCTCAGTGCCAGTGTCACTGCCGTCACAGAGGGTTTTGTCACTGTGCAGCGTCTACCTTGACTCTCGCTTTCTACCTCAGGGTGCCTGGGACCTTCAGTGAAATAAAATTAAAATACGGACGATGAGAGTTTCTCCACTGCTTTGTGGGAGACCGAAATACTTTAATAAAGTTTTCAGCCAAATCCATCTCAAATTCAAAACATCAGAGAGAAAAACAATTGGACATACAAAAACATCTCTAAACCCAAGATAAGAGAAATCACAGCAAATATTTTGCTATGAAGTGGATTCGAACTAAGAAACAGAAATAAAACTTTATTCTCAAAGAAACTTGAGAACCATCTGAGATTTTAAAGTGTTGTGCTTTGAAGTAAAAACTATTATCTTTTTTTTAGCTCAAAAGAACCAGTGAACAGCATGTTGGATAGTACAGATACCTAATCACTCAAGAAATTCTCTGAGCTCTCAGAAGAAAACAAGGTGAGAATTATGAATAACAAGGAAGATAAGAGAAAGGACAGAACACAGATCCCTGCTCAGGAGACTGGGCCTACAGGAGTTCCCAAAGGAAAAAAAATGGAACAGACAAGTGACCAAGGAACTAAGAGAAGAAAAATGAACAGAGATAGAAATTGCATAAGTCACAGTCCATGGCAATACGGCCATAAAACCCAACCTATAACAAGGGGCAAGAGCCAAGCCACTGGATAACTGAAAAAGTTCCTGGGTGGGAGGAAAAGGAACCACACTTAGAAATACCAATCATGGTATTTGCACTGCAGAAGGATGGGCCTGAAAAACTCGAAACGTTGAATATCTGTACAAAGTCAGACCCTGAAAAGGAATGTTCTAATGAAGGATGAGGCAGAGCGAGGAAAGAGGGAAAGTGGAAGGGTGGGCTTGGGAGGTAGCCCCGGGCGGCTGGTGAAATGAGCTCTCCCAGGAGCTGGCTCTCTGAAGTGGGCAGGAGTCCAGGGAGGCCGCCCCGGTGCCAACACTGGCAATGGACAGGAAGAGCTGGACAGAGGACCGGGTGGGCTGGGGGTGTTGCCTACTTTTGCATGCCCATCTTTTGCATGGGGAGTAGCTTCAGAAAAGCAAAAATCTGCTTTGTCCATCTTCCCGTGAACTCTTGTGAGACGAACCCCAGACCACTGGGCCCAGCCAAGGCCCCTGGTGGGTGCTGTTCCTGGGCTGGTGCATAAGGGTCTTAGGGGAGAAGTGCTGAAGGGGTCCCAGGCCACACACAGCATCCAGCCTAGGCCTGTTTGTGAACTGTCCACCGGCCATGCACACCCCTTCCCCACAGGGTACCCACAACATGGAGGTGAGCGGCACCATAACCTAGGTACTTACTGTACAGTTTAGATATGAGGTCTCCCCAAATCTTGCATGTGAGACAATGCGGGACAGTCTAGACGTGACCTGATGGGGCTATGCTAGCCTTAGCCTAATCAGCGCATGAATCCACTGACAGGAATCAACTCGGTGGTAACTGTAAACAGGTAGGGTGCGGCTGGGTCAATGGGGGTTTGTCTTGGGTTTGTATTCCGTCTCTGGCGAGTGACACTCTCTGCTTTCTGGTTGCCATGTCCTGACCTCCTGCCCTTCTGCTCCACCTCACCGTGGGCCAGAGCACGAGAGTCGGCCATCTACGCACAGACCTCTGAAACTGTGCATCAAAATAACCCTTTCCTCTTCTGTGCTCTTCTTCTCTTCTTGTCAGGTCTTTTGGTCACAGTGACAAAAAAAGCTGACTTCAACACTTACCTTGGGATGTTCTGGTCACTTGGAAAAGCTGATCTTGAGACAAAAGTGACCTGGAGAAGAGACTTCAAGAGAAATACAGGCCAGCACAAGAGGAGGCCAGGAGTCAAAAGGGGATGTGTAAGGTCACTTGACTCACCTGGGATCCATCCTTAGTTGGGAGCCCATGCAAATGGGGACTGGCCACCTGCCATACATCTTGCATTATAGACCACTCTCCAGGCCACTGTGGGGTGGTTCCAAATCCTCTAATGTTCAGGTTGATGGACGTGACAAAGCCTGCTCCTTCTAGCAGTGCATCCTGCAAGTTGGGGGCTGAACCCCACTCCTCTGATATTAACCAGGGACCTTGGAGACTTTCATGGGGTCCTCAGCCTCCCCCTCAAGCCCCCAGTCAGTTCCTCAGCCTTCGGGATTTGTGACCGCTGATGTCATAGCCCCAGTTCAGAAACTGCTGCCAGAGATCAGCTTCCAAGGTTAAGTGAAAACACCACAGAGAGCCGAATGTCCTTCTTCATTCAACAGCTTCTGAAGAGCAAAGTACAATTCCTTTTTCATGCATGAGAAGGAGCGAGATTGCTGGTCATAGGGGACCCCTGGAACTGCTAATCAGCTGTGTGCATTGGGAGGGTCCAGGCCAGACACTGGGCCTCACAAGTCTTTTCTGAGGAACAGCTTGAGGGAGGGCCCATAGAGCAGTGCTGAAGGTGATGAAGGACAGTCCCCTCCCTGCCCCTGGAACTTCCCAGAGGTCCTCAATG
This sequence comes from Callospermophilus lateralis, assembly GCF_048772815.1. Taxonomy (NCBI): domain Eukaryota; kingdom Metazoa; phylum Chordata; class Mammalia; order Rodentia; family Sciuridae; genus Callospermophilus; species Callospermophilus lateralis. The sequence goes on along the minus strand of NW_027511969.1, from coordinate 440,374 downwards.
CTTCAGGAGACGTGGTCGCTGCCAGCGGTCCTGAGCCCCGGGCCTGCTGAGGAAGCCTCCTGGTACCTTCCCCCTCCCCGTGTCCTCTCCCTAGTCTCCTCTTCTCTCTGGCCTCTCCCTTTATGCCCTTGTTCTGAGCTGGAACCCAGACTTCAGGTCATCACACAGTGTGCTGTGCCTTGAGGTGACCCGTGCTAATCACCCCGCACAGACCACACCAAGCTCTCCTGTCGGTGGACTCAGGAGCTGGCTCCCAGCCTTCCAGCAGGCCACACTGGCCAGTCCCCCGATGGTGCAGAGCACCAACCTCACAGCTCCTGTACCACCTCATCCTTGGGGGCTGAAGACCACAGGAGTTTGGGGGCTTATGGACCTGGAAGCGGGAGTCCCACTTGGGTCTCAGCCAGGCTGTTCCCCCGGGGGCTCTGGGTAGACACTTCCCCACCTTTCCTGGCCCTGGAGTGCCATTCCTCAGTGCTGGCCCACCCCCTCCACTCCCACCAGCAGTGCCCTTTTCTGTCCCTCCCGAATCTCACCTGCTTCCAGACTCTAGGGCCCCAGATCACCATGGTCCCACCTGGACCGTTGGTGACACTCTTATTACCCTGCAACCCCCTGGTTAGCTTCCCTTGCCATGAGCCAGGCCTCTGCCGAGGTTCTGCACACCTAGGGAGGCCCCGATTCTGAGACAGATCTGTCCCTGAGCCTTGCTGTCTGGTCCCCAGCTGCACCTTCCTCAGATCTGTCCTGACTGGCAGCACTCTTCTGTGTGACTCTCCTTTATTGATGGGACCACTAACCTCTGAAGCCCATGCCCAGCACGCTGAGTCTGTGGCCCTTTCCAAGACTGCAGACTTCCTCGGCCCTCCACATCCCCTGCTTGAGTCCTGCCAAACCTGATGGCCTTCAGGCCCATGCCACTGCTCAAGTCCGGCTTCAATCTGGGTGGAGGATTTTGTCCAGCATGAAAATCTTTCACCAGCTTCCCAGTGCCAGCTGCTCTGGAGGGACAACTGTGGCCTGTGTCTGCCCCCTTTCCAGTCTCATCTGTGCACCCCCACCCCACCTTCTGGTAGCCTCAAGCCTAGAGTTGAACTCTTTGGGTTTCTTTTCTTTTTGTTTCTTGGTATTGGGGATTGAGCACAGGGGCACTCCACCACTGAGCCACACCTGGTCCTTTTTACTGTATCTTGAGACAAGGCCTCATGAAGTTTCCCAGGCTGGTCTGGAACTTGCCTTCCTCCTGCCGCAGCCGCCCTGGTTGCTGGTGGATATCTGCTAGAACCAGGATGCCCAGGGCTCTCACATAACTGTCCCCACGACCAGTGGCCATCTCCTTTCCTCTGGCCTGGCAGCTTCACAAGCTGTGTCCCACAGGAAGCCCTCCCAGGTCACCCCTCCAAGCCCACGGGCTCCTGTCATGTGTCCTCCCCCAGCTCCTGGTGGGTATTTCTGCAATGCCACCACACAGGACGGCTCTTATTATGTATGCTAGGGCTCAACTTTTTTTTTGGAATGAAAGTGTCTATTAAACACCTGTCATGTGCTAGACTCGGGCTCAGACTTTGTCCACTGTGATGCTGAGGCACCAGCACCATAAGTGTGACAGTGAGCAAGCTCCGAATTGGGGCCCCTTGTCTGGGTCCTGGGGGGACCTGCTTCCTGGAAGACATAGCTGGGTCCCGCTCCCTCTAGAGTCAGGGCCTCCCGTTGGGCCCAGGTAGGCAGGTTGGAGCTCCTGCCCTGGGAGCTGCAAAAAGGGCTCTGGGTGAGTGGATGTGGGAAGCCGCTCTGCTGTCCTGAGGTGGGCATGCAGGTCTCTCGCAGAGGACAGGAGCCCTGTGAAATTCCCAATCTGGTCTGCATCCAAGCCCAGCTTCAGATACTTTCAAGAAGATAGAAAACAACAGACTTCCCACCTCTAGCTCCACAGAGGATGCCAGGCAAGAGGCCTGGAGCAGAGGTGCTCTCCAAAACTGCAAGCTTGTAATTCCCCCCACGAGCATCAGACTGCACAATTTACAGGCACTGACAAATTTCACCATTTAACAGCAGCCATTAAAGACAGATTCTGGGTGGGTGGGAAGAGATGCCAGTTTATATCAAGGCTTGATTGCTCAGCACTCGGAGTCCCCAAGCTAATACATCAGATTTAATTTTTGAAAACAAGAGCCCACCAAGATAAACTTTCACTAATTAACAAAACCTGATTTTTTTTTTCCAACATGCATTCCAATCTCCCGTCACTACCATAGCAGCCACGGAATGTTCAATGTGGGGAAAGGGAATGGCACGGGAAAAAACTGGCTGCAGAGCCTTTGCAACGGCTCCCCGGGAACGGAAACTCATCTCGATAAATCACGGTGGCTCTTTGCCATCAGGAGCCTTCTCCTTTTAGATCTTATGGTCAAGAGAAGTACTGGCCATATGTTCACACCATTTGGTGAAAAACACACGGAACCAACAACACAAGCATTGCACTTATGGGTGATTTTTTAAAAAATCATGCCAAGTGGATTCATCCTAAACATGTGAGATATACCACGTCACTCCCCTGCCATTAGGTCTATTAGGGTTTGTTTATTTTTATTTTCATGGTTCCATGGGCACAAATAACCTCTTGCATGGGACCAGTATTTTTAGAAGTCATGAACCAAATATAAACAACTGGCATCCTATGTCCTTGTCACTTGTCATTCCTCAGGTGTCCCTTCTAAATCACAGTGAGTGAATAAAAAGCAAGAAAGGAAGATACTATGAAATCAGAATCCTAAGGGTTGTCCACTAGGATGTCAGCGGTCATTCATCAGGTGGAATGTTCCAGCAGCCCTGGCCAACAGAGCTTCCAGGACCAGAGTGACGTGGTGCCTGTCGGTGGCATGCCAGTTCCTAGTGATGGGCCCACTGGGATGACTACAGATTAAGCCGTGAACACAGCTAGGGCTTGGTTGTTGCTGAACTCTTAATTTCTCAGAGTATCATGGGCCCCAAGTACTTTGTTGTGAAATTCCAGCTCAGCACATGACTTGGTATACAGGCCTCTGCAACTCTTTTTGAATGGTGGACAGGATAGTGTTCTGTACCAAGGCTTCTGTGGTGAACAACTAGAAGCTATGCTACTCCTTGAAGTGCAAAAAAACGTAGTGATCACCACTTACCAGGAGGCATTGGTGTGGATGCTATGGTTGTTGCCTTTTGGAAGTGTGCGTTTTGTGAAGGATATCTTTAAGGAGCTGTATCTATATTATAGTTCCTCGATTCTTTGGGAAAACGTGGTTTGTAGAATATTCAGATCCCAGGCCAGCTAAGAGCCAACCTTGGGTGGAAGAGCAAAGCTCAGTCTCTACTCCTTCCTTGACCTTATGCTTGCGCTCAAATGAAGAGGCCTGGACTCGACTCTACAGTTCTGGAACTATGGTGCCTCTCAGCTCAGTGTGAAGATGGGCACCTTGTTTCTAGGCAAGCTCTGTGCTGTGTGTATCAGAGAAAAAGGAGTATGACGTCAAACACTGTGACCAGTCACTGTCGTATTTTACCTTTCCTGGGCAGGGGGCGACAGCACAAACTTATTGCATGATTGGATTTCAGACTAGCTTCCCCTAGGTATATCAAAAAGGAGGGGTCTGCCCCGTCCCTGGATGTCTGACATCCCAAACTGACATTCAATAAAAAAGCATCAGAATCACCCTTGGCACTGAACACAGGTGAGCAACAGGCTAGGCATGGCATTCCCCAGAACACCCCAAATGACAAAGCTCACGATATTCTCTCAAGCCTTACTTTTAAAACATGCAAAACACGTTAGAGCAGCAGACAAAGGAACCATGTGTGTATAAATACATTAGGACTAATGCACGCTCAGTAATTGTAAGGCTTTTACCTGTATTGTCTCATTTAATCTTGTCAATACTGTGAGGTGGGGGTTAGACCATTGCAGGCGAGGAAACAGGTTCAAGAATTTAAATACCTTGCTCAAGGTCACAGTGACACTCTTCTTCAGGGAGGACATCTTTCAGTTTGAGAAACGAATGCAAGGAACATGGACATTTAGGGGAAAAGTCCAACATGCTCTCTGGCTAGCCAGTGTTGTTCAAAGCTCTGCAGCATGTTTATAAGAATTATAAAAAAAAAATAAATAAAATAAAAAATTCCATGCTACTTAAGTCAGGAGATGCTTGGGGTTAGCGAGCCTCCTGCCCGCAGGCCACTTTCCTCTCCAGTGTGGTACGGTGGGTTATGGAGTGCCCTCAGGACAGAACACAGGGTTTTTTTGAGATCTCTTTTGTTTCTTAGAATGACTGGAGAAAGCTGGAGTAAGCCTTCAAGTGCCTGAAGTCAGACTGGAGAAAAAGTCGCATTTGTTCATACATGTGATAATCTCCCCCACTCCTGACTCATTCTCCAAGTTCCCATTTTTAAACCTGGTAGGGAGTTACATGGGAAATTGGAGCCTGGCATTGCAGAGTGCTGTGCACTTGACGCAGGGGCTCCAGAGCTTTGTATGGGGGACTGCAGTTTCTCCCTCCACTGTCAAACTCCTAGACCCCTTAGAGGAGACTGAGCAGGGAACTTTCAGAGCTGGCAGGGGCCTCAGAGTCATCTGCAGGGCACACAGGGAGGTCTCCAGGCTACCCTATGTGTCTAACAGCAAAACCCGTTATCATTGCCAAAGTGCAGCGGGTATTGTTTTGGAAGCAAACTGCATTGAGCAGACTTGTACATTTCTATGAATGTCTGATGTGAAAGATGGAAATGCAATTAAACCAAGGCCATTATCCACTGGTGACTCCTGAGAGCCTGGACAGAGAAGGGCACCTGGTATGAGCTCAGTACCTCTGCTGAATTAATGAATGACGTGTGGCCTTAGCAGATGTACACTACCAGAAATATTTACTAGTTTTGAGAAACTTGCCTAAGTATTAAGTTAAAGTTTACTTCCAAGTTCTCCTGGGTGCGCCAGGGGCACAGGGTGATGGCCCCAGCCACTGGGCTCCCAGAAAGAGACCTCAGCCCACCCAAAAGCAATGGGTTGTCTGGTCTCCATTGTGGCTCATTTATAATGCTTTCTTCATTCCTCATAGGGGAACAGATAGGGGAACTGGCACATGTCATCTGAGAGGAGACGAAAAACTTTTGGCAGTTTTGGAAAGGGAGGCTTTCTCAGTGGAAGCAGCATGCCTTGTATTAGAGCAACAGAGTTTATGCTGTGTAAACTGCCCCCATCCACTAGGAAAAAAGCATTCTCCACTACAATTTTTAAAGTTTAACAATCTTCAAACAGGCCACACTCATCAGTAAAAACCGATTCTGCTTCCTTCTCAAACCAAACACTCCAAGTAGCTATTTCTGAGCAGATGCCACCCCATAGTATCATTTATGTGACATTAAAAAAAATCACTCAAATACCAACAGATTCAACTTTATAGCACCATTCCAAAATACTAAACTTTCTTTGCTCCTTTATTTTTATCTTTTTTTTTTTTTGGTACACATTTAAAGTATGGGCATCCTGTAAGTTTCTGAAAAGCCTCATAGAAAAAAAAACTAATTTTTAGGACAAAGCAATAACTCAGTTTATAGGCAAGATGATCTCAAGCAGGCTGCAATTCTTCATGGGCTTCTGTGAGTCTTGATTCTGGGGTGAGAGTGGAGAAAGAATGCTAGAATCTTCCTGAAGGAGCCTAGAGACTGTGCTGCATGTTTGCCTGTGCCCACGAGCTGCTCAATGGTTGGACTCTGGGCACTGGCTACAACTCAAAGCATGACATTCATAGTATATGATTTTACTCTTCTGATTGACTAGAGAATTGGGACATTAGATAACTCAGAGTTCACGAAATACACCTTTTATTCATACACTATGAAAGACAAATTAGAATCATATTGAATTCCATCTTACAAATCTCCATGTTTTAAGCTTGGAGCACTAAAATCTGTTTTTAGCAAGCAGCTGTATTTAAAGTAGAATTATAAATGGGTTTTTAATTCAACATATATTTGGCTGCATTGTTATGTAAGAAGATTGTTTGACTAAGTAATGTGGGAGTTGACAGATGAGACTGCTTGCAGGAAAAATTCTTATTTTTTTTTTCCTCGTGACTACAGAGTCATGTCTTACACTGATTCTGACTGCGTGTGCCTGTCTAACTCTTCCATATGTTACTGTGGGTAACGTGAACCAGGAAGGCAGATGTGTCAGGGACTGGGAGTGTGGAGTACACTGTGACTAGAAGAGGGGTGCGAGGTAGAGCTAGAAGAAGCAGGGGTCCACTAACAGGATGACTCTGTAGTAGTTTCAGAGAAATTGATGGTATACAATAACAGTCAACGACCCCTGGAGAAAAAGTTTAAATTAGAACTGACGAGTATTAAAGAGCTACTCTGCACCAGGTAGGAAGGACTATGAGAATAATAATAAGCCCTGAAATAGAAATAATCACTTTGCACTATGTACACCACATACAATATAACATATTCTTTTTAACATTGCACAATATAATATTATACATGGTGGAGTAAACTAAATGCAAAATAACTTTGAGGCACACAGAAAAAACATGGGATAGACTGAACTTTGATTAAAATTACGATGGACCAGAGAAAGACAGAGTGTTACATTTCTGGCTAGTCAGCTTCGGAGTTCTCACCTCCAGTGGGTTGGCGGCCACTTCCCATCTACATTGAAAATGATCATACCTCAATGTCAGAGTTAATTGCTTCAAAGAAAGACTAATTAGCTAAATAATTTGAGAAAATCGAAGTGTTGCTTCCCACTCTAAAGTAGGTAACCCTCGAAAGGTGCCTTCACACCTCAGGGCTTTGTAATTTGAGGATGCTGCTGTATTTCCCCTATTTCTTGTAAATAACTCGTCACTATAAAGCCACTTTAAGGAAACTAGAACAGTATTCAAGAACACCCATCACAGTGCTTAACAAGATTTAATGTACATTTATTCTTAACATGTGGAACATATAAAGATTTTATACTGAATAAATGATATTCCTTAAGCCAGAGGAAAAGGAGGAATTTACATCAAGTTTTTTTTTCATTTTTTTTAACTACATTATCTTGAAATACAAATGTGGATTCTCGTCATTGAAAAATCTTTGAAGTTGTGTTTCTTCCTTTTAATTGTATTTTTTCTTTTGTCTGTACTGGTAACCATTTCTAAATCAATCCATATGCAACCATTTCCACACCGTGATTCATGAAGCAAATTGTAATCAGCTGCTCTCTCGAAACAGAGCATGGCTTTATACATACAGAAACTTGTACATTACCCTCTTTTTTTGTTTGTTTGTTTTTGTTTTTTGTGTTTTTTGTTTCTTTTTTATTTTTGGAGATATGGCCCTAATGAAAAAATATATAAAATAAAAATAAAAAATCATTTAAATCTACTATCACTTCGTAGTTACCACATCATGAAAAAGAAACTAAAAAAATTGTACTAAAAAACAACAAAAAAAAAGAAAAGAAAAAAAAGTGAGGGTATGTTTAATGTACAACTTCTATATACATCACAGCCCATAGGCAGTAAAAAAAATATTTAAAAAATGATTAAAGGAATTGTGAAGAACTGTCATGTGGGGGGCCAAATGACAGACAGCAGACAAGGCGGTAGTGGTGAGGAAGCAATTTTCATTGATCGCTATCAGGTATGTATTTTCAATCCTAACTTAAAAGACATTGTTTTTGCTCCTAGCCTAATGTAACCATCTTCCTGTGGAGAAACCAGTATCATTCATAGTTCTGACTACTGACTGACACACCTCCTTGAGCCCCTATACCTATATCTCTAGAAGTTTCTATTGCACAGAGCTTTAGGTGATGGGATGCAACTTTTTTTTTAACATTCTCTGAAGAATAAAATACATAAGAAACTAATAATTTTTCACCTTTTTGACTCAGTGTGGTGAAATTTTCCCATCTTAGCAGCTTTTGCCGAAACTTTTTTCTTTAAATTCAATTTGCTTCCCCCAAAACGCAATACAACATGGAAAAAAGAACATTAAAGAGAGAATCTGTGAAAAACAAAATGTGACCTTTGAATGCACTAGACAGCAACTTTGGTTAAAAAAAAAGAAAAAGAAATAAAAAACCCCAAAGGATGTACTTATAAACACAGACAGCAAATATTAATTTAATAACTTTTCAAATTAATTATTTAATTCCCAATTGGTAAATAGTGAACGGGGCAGAGGAGCAAAGATTTTCTTTTCCTTCTTCCTACACTGGATAAACAAGAACAGAAAACAGCCAGTTATATGTGACGCTCTAATCTTCACACACACATGCTTGCCTTCTCACTATGTCATAACTGCCCAATCTGAAATAGTACATCACAGATGACAGATGCAACCAGAGAGTTCAGGACAGCTGATATCGAGATATCCAGCAACCGAGCCTCGTGCAAAAGGAATTCCGAGCGGTTCTCATCCACTCTGGCCATGGCCAGTAAAGCCTTGGCCGCCCTGCACATCATGTCTACGCTAGGTGGTTCCAGAGGTGGGGGCTTCATGTGTATGAGGTTATGCTGGCTCTGCTGGTACTGCGCCATTGTGACCCCGTCCTCCAGGAAGCTTATCAAGTTCCCAATGCTTCCCTTCTGCACAGCTATTGCCCTTGCTGCTAGCGCATCCCCCTGGGCAAGGTTCGATAAAAGCGCCATGGACATTTCTCGACAGACTGGTTTTTTGCGATCCCCAATGTACCTAACTAACGTAGCATAGAATTTCTCCTGATGACTAAATGGAGGCATGGCCAAGATGAGGTCCACGTTGTTGTCCTGGATGCTGAGCTTACAGAGGGTCTCCAGCACAAGTCTTTGAGGCGACAGGACCGAGTTGGGTCCCACTGTGGGAAAGGGGTCTTGCGCCTCTGCGGATGGGCACACCATCCAGTGCAGCAAGCCATCCAGGATCGGCAAGCAGATGCTTTCCGTGTAAGCGGACAAGTCTAGCTGCCCCGAGATGTTGGCCAATGTGACCAGTGTGTTGTCCCGCAAGACCTCCAGGCAGTCCCACCACCACTCATCTTTGCTGCAGGCCACCCCCTTGTCCTCGTCCTCGTCCTTCTCGTAGGTCTGCGGCACTCGTTTTGTCTCTGGATGCTCGTGGTGAAGAAGAATCAGCTTCCCCAGGATCAGCACCAAGCCCGGATGTTTGGACATCTCTGCGTTGTTGCCAGGCACGAAAGACAAGCTGCGCACGATGTTGGACACGCAGATGCAGCGCCTGGCCAGCGAGTCTTGCCAGTGTGCGATGGTGCACAGCGGGGTCTCGTCCCGGCTCCTGGGCTCATCTTCCAGCAGCCTGATGTTCCGGTGGCTTTTGGCCTGCTGTATACCAAAGGGAAACTTGCTGCTTTCCGTCTGGGGTCCAGGGTTTGCTTCTTCGAGCAAGGCCCCCAGCCGAGCAGACAGGACATCATCGATGGTGGCTATGATGCTTTTCTCTGGCTGCTCTTCAGAATCACCTTTTCCTTCTGGCTCTTTCTTTCTACCTGTGGAGCTTAAAGGGGGAGGTGGGCGCCTGCGAGGAGGAATCTCCATCTTACTCTCAAAATGGGTCTGGATGTGCTCCGTGGTGTCACCGCCCCCCAGCTGCCAGTGCAGAAGCCCGCTGCTGAACTCCTGCGCGGCCCAGCCGGTCAGAGCGGTCCACCACAAACAGGTTGTTCTTCTTGACAATCTTTATGGGCAGCTTGTCAAACTTACTGGCCTGTCTGGGCTTCTCTTTGGGGGCTGTAGTGGTGTCTGGGGCAGTGAGGGTGGCACTGCTCTTTGCCTCGACTCCACCTTTTCGATGTCTTCCTCCTCTTCCTCCTCATCCTCCTCCTCCTCCTCGAGACCCTCAGTGTCTTCTTCCTCTTTCCCAGAATCTTCTACCAGGGACTGGCTGTCCTCTCCCTTTACTGCACTGTGACAGAGTGCTTTCTGGCTGGGGTCTCCCACTTCATACTCCATGAGAATTCCAAAAATGTCAATCAGGCATTTTCTAAAGTATTCTACTAAAAGTTCAAGAAATCCAGACAACTACAGGAGAGGAGAGAGAAGAGATACAGTCATGACATCACCCTGGGACCACCTTTCTGGCTGGGTAGGACCACATGTGTGCTAGGTGAACTTCCCAAAGCCCACATCATGAACTCAGCCAACACAGGCACGCCTCCCGTTGCTGCTGACTTTCAACTCCCCCAACCTGAACCTGACTTCTTGCTCCACATTGCTAATGTCATCAATGAGGGAGGGCTCGGCTCTTCTTTATCCACCTGGTTTAGATACAGCACACTCATTATTAGAAGAGTAGGAATGTGGATGTTATAGACTCTTTCACCCAAAGTGACTCGTTCTCTTCTGTTATTTATCTGAGACTTGCTTGCTGGGATTTTTATGGTTATTATTCTTAGGTTTTTATGGTTATTTTTGTCTCAGGTGCCATAGGTTACCCTAATTTATATTCACTATATATTCTTTAGAGAAGATAATTTCAACTATGTGGTAGCTCATAAACACTGAAAATTAGAAACAAATCAATTTAGTCTTTGATAAATGAATTAAAATGTTTCCTAAAATGCAATTTTACATTTCAGTTAGTCACAGCTCAAGCTGAAAGACAAAAGCCACTAGGAGAGAGCCACCAATTGCAAGAGCAAGCTGCCAGATAAGGGCCCTTCAAGAAATAGGTCATAAAAAGTGTTTTCTCATGACAGACACCGGCATCACCACACTGTCCTGTTTACCAGCAGTGTCTTTTGGAAAGTGAGAAGCACCGACTCTGGCACAGTACTTGCTTTCAGGGTCCCAAAGAAACCGTTTCCAGGTAGGAGTCTGGATAACTGAAGCATACTTTTCCCCTGGGGAAAAGGGGAAGTTAAAAAAATGATCCTGAGTGTGAGAACATGTGACCAGCACAGTTCACCTATTATAAGGATGAAAGTTAATTACTCTAGTGAAGGCCAGATACATTTTAAAATATTTATTTTCTTTTAAAAGAGACTTTGTGTGACATTTAAGACCTTATTAATCTGCTTTCTATCAACTGAAAATCACCCTTCTGGGGCACATTACACTGAGGAATATATGAAAGAAGAAAGGGGAGGTGGGAGAGGATGGTCTTATTTCAGTGGAAGCAAGGAAAGTGCTCTGTTTTTAACAGAAAGCAGAGCATTGCTCATGTGCTCCAGGGAGAAGGGCCCATCCTGAGCTCCCCCCATCCAGCTGCCTTCCGCCCAGCTACTAGCAGCGCACCTGCTGGCGAGGCTCATTCTTAAAGGTGAAATAACTGCTTCAGAATAACCTGGGAAGAGGCAGAATAAAGGCGTAGACCTAGACAGAGGTTTGGCCACAAGACCAGGAAATTTCCAGCTGGAGGTAGGGTGGGGTGGTGAGGTTCACTGACCTCCTCTCTACTTCTATATACTTCATACATTTTCTGTAGCATACCATTTGTTGTTATATATGTTTTGATGAGCCTTTATTTTATTCATTTATATATGTTTGGTGCTGAAAATTGAATCCAGGCCCCCTAGGCAAGCGCTCTACTACTGAGCCACAATCTCAGCCCCTATTTGTTTTTAATTAACTGAAAGACATCACATCCCCCTGAAAAGTAGGGCAATGTTCCATTGGAACTAACCATTTTTCCAACCCTGATTCACTCTTAACTTTATGTTACATTTTGACTAATATTCCCTTTGGCCTGCTAACATTCATCTAAAGATTTAACTTGGCCACACCCCCCACCCACAGTCACTGTTTTCCTGAGAAGCACAGGTATGTGTATGTGTCACCTGACTGAAATGAGTATCACCGCAGATCACATTCTCAGGCAGCTACATACTGATCAATGTCGATTTATGACTACAATGATTAGAGAGGTTAGCTGATCACTACCAATCAACCTGGGCATCAGATCAGGTGTGTTGCACGACTGGATTTCATTTCCTAACACTTTAATCTGGCCACTGGCTAGTCTGGTGCCAGCTTGCTCACCTGGGAGAGATTGAAAGTAGCAACCGTGCTGTCATCATAGAGAAGGATGTTGATAGTGTCCAGAGCCCAAGTACTTTCAGCCAAAAGCCCTGATTTAAGGGACATCATCACATGCCATGCCTCAGGGGTAACTGAAAACAGGAAAGAATAAGGATATCAGTAAAATGAACTCTATGAATGAAAGGGCAGAAAGTAACAAAAGAATGAGAGGAAAGAAGTGGAGCACAGGGTTAAACAGATGCTCTGAGAGCCGAACATGCCCCTCTTCTAAGATTAAATGGAGGTGACAAGTTTTGCTAAGAAACGTCTGTTGTCTAAGATCTTTTTGTTGTTTTGCTGGTGAAACACGGACCACTGCTAGCCGAGATGGCTGGGCTAGGCACAGGGTCCTTTCTCATCTCGGGTATTTTACCACCTAACAGTCTGTAAGGATGCATTGGTTTCTAGTAAGAATGGGCCCGGAAGTGCTCCTGTCTTCTTTTGCATTCTTCACTCACAAATGTCTCTGGAAGGCTGGTAAGTATGCAGGACACAAAAGGAAAATTTAAATCCCAAATGGCACATCCTCAGATACAAAGTCTTGATATCCCCATGCTGTCTTCTTCTATTTTTGAGCTCCTGCTCAAGAACATGCTGCTGACAAATATAAGCACTATGATGGTTAGATTTCAGAGTGTGGTCTGAACCAAGGAATGGGAAATAAAAGGGCTGTATTTTTTCTTGTTTTCCTTATTCCTGTTCCTGAAGAAATAAAGTGATTAGATAAAGAATTATAAGATTTGCCTATGATGGGGCTGGAATGGACCCATTACTTTTCAATGGGAGCTGCTCAGGAGGCCCTGCAGGAGAGCATGGTGGGAGACCAGGACTGAGGAGGAGACCTGTTCTACTTGATGTGCCTGAGCCAAAGCTAGGAGGGTAGGAGGGGGTTTCTGGGCACCCATAGTACTGTGTCATGGGGGAGGGCACTGAACTCGTTCCTCCTTTGTTTTATTTTAAAAAATGTTTTAAGCTGTAGATGGACAAAATACCTTTATTTTTATGCAGTGCCGAAGAGTGAACTCAGTGCCTCACATGTGCTAGGCAAGAGCGTACTACTACCACTGAGCTACAACCCCAACCCTCCTCCTTTATTTTAATTCTATTTTTCAAACTTTCTAAGATAGATAGTCATATAGTATTTTTACATTAGAAAAGTCAAACTTTTTTTTTAATAAGGAACAAGCAACTCAGGAAGCTGAGACAGGAGGGTCATGAGTTCTAAGGATAGCCTCAGCCACTTAGCAAGGCCCAAAGCAACTCAGCAATACCATGTCTGTCTGTGTGTCTCTTTCTCTCTCTCTCTCTCTCTCACACACACACACACACACACACACAAACAAACACACACACACACACACACACAAAAACACAACCCCCCCAAACCAAAAACAAACAAACCAACAAACCACCAGGACAGGGGATATAGCTGGTATAGCCCCCTGGGTTCAATCCCTGTTATCCAAAAAAAAAAATAAATAACATTTTTCCCTAGGCTTCAGACAAGTACTTATATAACATATACTAAGAATTGTTAAACAATAATAAATATTTATTTAAACATACATATGTACACATTGTTTTTATATATATTTCTATATAAAAAATGGTGTGAAAGTGTCTGTATTTTCTCTCCCCATGTGATGCCCTTAGATATCAAAATGCCTTACTTTTTTCTCTCTACATATATATCTTCTTCATGTCCGTGACTAAAAACATCTTTAATGCATTAATTTAGAATCTTCAATTTTCTAATTGCTACAAATAATTTAAGTCAAGTGATTCTGAAATTTTTTTCTTATTCAACCAACATCTATTATTTCCCTTGTGTTAAGTAAATGCAAAAAAACTGTGTACTCCCAGACATTCCAGATCTCTAATGAGCATTTACACTCTCTTGAAGGCTGAACAAGTGACATCCGCTTCAACTGAAGTAGCTCCCTGGGCCACATTTGCCAGTGCTGGGCAGATTATGTCAAATCCACGGAGCACACAGCAGCCGGCTCCAGGTACCATATCTACGGATGCCGGCCAAATCTCCACTTTTTCCCATGGCAATTCACAGTGTTGTTACCAAATCAGAGTGGCATGCCTTCAAATTCTCAGGGTCACCCTTAGCATTTCCATGACCTCACAGTGGGGTTTGTTAGCACATGATGTAGGGATTAAGTGGTTTGGTTAATGTCAAATCCTTAAGCCTGAAACACAGTATAGACTTACTGAGGATTCCCTGACCTCTTATTAAATAAATATTATATTTATAAAAATCTTTATTTTTTAAGGTTTATTTTTATGTGGTGCTGAGGATCAAACCCAGTGCCTTGCTCACATGTGCAAGGCATGCACTCTGCCACTGAGTCACAACTTCAGCCCCTGACCTCCTATTTGAAGCTCTAATCTCCACACAACATTCACACCTAAAAATACGACATCAACTCAAGTTCTTCTCCAGCAACATCTTAATTTGTATGGTTTCCAACTATTGCTCTTACATAAAAGCATTCTGATAATTTGCACTCATAAGTACTTATCTTATGAGGCTGGGGATTGTGGCTCAAGTGGTTGTGCGCTGGCCTGGCATGTGCGAGGCACTGGGTTCGATCCTCAGCACCACATAAAAATAAATAATAAAGATACTGTGTCCACCTAAAACAAAAATATTTTAAAGAAAACTTATCTTACTAATATCAACAAAAATTACATCAATTAAAATTAAAATTCTAGGCCAAATTATATGATTATATTGAGTGCATATATGAATATGTAGCAATAATCCCACCATTATGTTCAACTATAATGCACTCATAAAAACAATGTGGAAAAAAAAATTCTAGACTTCAACTGAAATTCATTTCCAGAACAAATCTCTGTAATTCTTACCAATATCTTTGGAGGTAATCTTTCGCCTTTGCTTCAGGACTGGTTGTGATGCTTCCACTGAGCCAGGAGGAAGGGTGATCTCCCTTCTGATTGGGGGTGGCTGGGGGGGGTGGCCCAGTGACCTGGGACGTGGGGACTGTAGGCATGACCTTCTGCATCTTCATGGTGGGCAGAAAGGGGGACTTGCTTAGAGACATGTGATTCTCCAGAAAGCGCTGGAAGGAAGCCGGGCTGGGCGCCCTGGAGATATGGTTTGGCAGTGATGGTGGTGTCTGGTAGGATGACTGAGGTGGGCGCGTGATGGGCTGCATGGAGGCGAAGATGACATATAAGGCTGGCATTGGCTGACGTGAGAAGGCCACTGGCTCTTGTGATTTATCCTCTGATCAAGTACCATCAAGTCATCCGTGCAGCTCATGCCTGGATAAGGGGGAGCCTGTGCAGGGCCGCTGGGGCCCTGCCTGTTTGGGTAGGGGTAAGGCATATCATTACATGCTGCCCATATGTTCTGCTGAGGCCCTTCACCGGAGGATGCCTGCATGGGGCCGCCCAGCATCTGAAGTGGGATTCCGTGGGGCTGCATCTGGCCTGGGCCCTGCATTCTCTCTCTGTTGTAGGGGTATGGATACTGGCCCTGAAGGGGCCTCCGGTCCGGGCCAGAGTAAGAACTTCCATACTGGTTGTACATCTCTTGCTGCTGATTGCCATACTGCATGTTATACATGTCTCCCTTGTGGCACTTGGCTGGAGTGCATCCAAGTGCATCCATGTGGCATTTTTAATTCTGAAATTTATATAAAGTCAAATCATGCTGGTGTGCTCTTAGAGGTATAATCACCCAAGCTCAAATTATGCAAAATAGTTATTACCTGGTGGTAATGTTCATTTCAAGATGAACATGGGAAGCTCCTACATAATGAGAACTAACAATTTGGGGCTGTTTCCATGTCACATAATGCCTTGTGTCACACACTCCAAAGAGGGTTTCCAAAGTTTGTTTTTACACGTTGGAAATTTTCTGTGGCAGAAACAAAAGCCTCCTCTCCTTGAAGCATGGTGACAGTGCAGCCTCAGCACACAGGCGGGTGCTGGGTGGGGCTTGAAGCCACACTGAGAAACAAAAGGCTGGCCCACAGGAGAGCACTGAGGAGCCCAGGGCCACTAGAAGTTCCAGGGCCAAAGAGATGTCTTACAGAAAAGTCTCCAGACAGAATTCAGCTCCCCAGGCTGTGACATCATGTCACCCAGTGTCCAGCCCCAGCAGTACCTGTCACTAAGCTGGGAACTCTGGGGACCAGTGCTAGTCAGGGTGGGTGGGAATCTCTGGTTGGGAGGGAGTGAGATGCTGAGATTTTAATTAGTACTTGTTTTACCTGAAAACTGTTTAAGATCAGATGGCTCAATAATACAAGTCACTGTATGTATGTGTGTGTGTGTGCACGCATATATAAAATACACACACATATATATTCTATTATTATTACATATATCTCTCCAAAAAACCCTAAATGTTTAAAAGCTACTTTGTGATAAAATTTTTTTAAAAAATCCTCTATTATGCAAGAGGTCTTTCATCTGAAAGGTTGTTTAGAAATAGCGAGGTCCTATGTTTTTGAAAAGCCACCCAGAGGCCCAAGCCTTAGCATCAACTCTGACAGCTGCATGGGGTTTGTACAGCTAAATAGCAATGGCCACCGCCAACTTGATTATGGGGCATTAATATCTTAGTTTTTTAAAGACAAATTAACTTTTACTATATAACATTTTGAGTTTCCTTTTCTATATATTCTTCAAAACACTGACAAATTTCTGTTTTACAACAGCTTTTGACACAAGAGTATACAGTTGTCCCATGGTATCTGCAGGGGATTGGTTCCATGACCCCTGTGGACACCAAAATCCAAGAACACTCAAGTCTGAATACGGTGCAGTCTTTGCAAATAACCTATGTACTGCCTCCTGTATACTTTAATTCATCTTTAGATTATTTCTAATACCTATACAATTTTAATGAATGCTTTATAAATTGCTATCTCTATTGTTTGGGGAATAATGAGAAAGAAGCATGTACATGTTCTGTACAGATACAATTTTTTTAAAGATACTTTCAAACATTTTTGGTCTGTGGCTGGCTGAATCCATGGATTTGGAACCTACAGACAAGAAGCCAACTGTACACTATGGAACCTCTTCACAACACACCTCACTCTCCATTGGTCTTGTCATCGTTTGTAAGAATTAATGTATTTAACTTCATTTAACATGTAATATTTATTTCACAATATTATATAATAAGAGCTATGTTTAATTACTGACTCCCAAATTCCAGAAGTACTTTTTAGTATTAAATACATCCTGAATGTTCAATAAATGCTAATAATTTTGGTTATAATTCCTAAAAATCTTCAGAAGTAACACAAGTTGAGTTTCAGATTCTCAAAGAGGAATAGAGAACACAAGGCCCCACACCCACTTGCCAACTCATCGGCTTCTGGGGATACAGGCCAGGCTGGTGTCCTCCATATGGTGGCTGTCCTGCTGGAGGACCTTGGCCTGGATACTGCTGCCCATAAGGTTCATGCCTGGAACAAGGCATTCAAAGGAAACTTAATGCACAAAGGACTTGGGATGAGCACAGCATGAGCAGTCCATTTTGGATACTCTACCCCCAGTGGTGCTGCCGTTCCTCTGTCACACACTGTTCCCCACAGCCTTACTGGGCAGCAGCTGCTGTAGCTTTTAGCAAGAAGGAAGGGAACACCCATTTCGGGAGTGCTGCCAAACTCCTGGTTTGGGATGTTGCTAATAGGTGTGAGAGAAATACCGGTTGAACAGGCAGCACCTGTGGGCACCTGCCCAAGCCTTTGGGGCAGAAGCTCCGCCTCCCACTGAAGCTCACCCAGGAAGTGTCACGGACGCCATGTGAGGCACCATGACAGCAAGAAGCAGAGGAACCTGGGTCTCAAGTAGTGTTGGTAGAAGTGCTGCCACATGCAAAATGGTCTACTTTTTACTTTCTCATTTTGAATAAAAATGTTTAAGTTTTTAAAGGTCAAACCTAATTCCAATGATGCTGATACAGTCACAAAATTTCATAGTTCTATGACCTGAAAGTCTACGGAAAAAAAACAACAATGACTGAAATGTACTCCTATTAAGTCACAACCTGGAAATAAGTAATACATTTATTTCCAACTGCAACTATACAGAGAAATTGTAAATACCACAAAATAGTATGTTCTCAAGGGCAACAGATTTGAACTCTTGAAAAATAAGTTGGTTTAAATTAATAAATTGAATCTTGTAAGAAAGAGAGTAACAAAATTGAATATATTCCTAACATAATCAAGGAATAAGAAAAAAATAAATTTTTAAATATCAACAGGTAAAAAAGACAGATTTTTTTAAACTACTATGATTATCTAGAAATAAAGAAATATAATTGACATGGATAAAAATCTAAGTAACATTTTTCAGAAAAGCAAACTTAATGAAGTAAATCTCATGTGGTTGAACCAGAAAAGCATATGTACTGGAAATCGTCTAATAATATATGAAAATGTTCTTGTAATCTTGTTAATAAAATCAGTCAGTCAGTTTTAACTGGGTCTTAAACTCAAACGAAAATCCTGATCAGGCACACTAAACATTATAATGGCCAACTGATTGAGGCATATATATATGGCCAGGGTTAACAACTAGAAGAACAAATTCTTCAGCCACTATGAGACAGTGTTTTGCTACTTGGGCACAACATAGCTATATACTCTCAAGAACCGGTGTGCAGAAAATGTCAGGGAGAAACCTTACCTAGTAAAACAGCAATCTTCCCAACTTCCTCCCTCTGATTAAACTAAAGAGCACCCCGTGTGTGGAGGGTGAGAGGGGCCATCTCAGCAGGTGGTCCCTGGGCATATGCACCCCCAGATCCTGGAGGAAGTGGCCTGAGAGCCAGCTCTGCTCTGTGAGTGGCACTCCACTCACACTCTTTCATTGCTTCCAGTCTCTCCTCTTTTTTTCCTTTGAAGATCAAATATGACATTAAAGCCTGAGTGCTTCCCTGGATGGGAGGGAGCGAACACTCCCACAAAGGGGAGGGCATATTGAACCAGGGGCACAGGGGAGGGTTCTCATCACAAAGAAAGCTCCCCCGTGCCCCTGCTGTAGGGCAGTTTATGATGACCTCTCTCTGACATCTCAATGGCTCTCTTCCTTCTGGGCTGGTCCTGTGGCCTAACTGGCCACTTCGATGACAAGATGGCTTCCTTTAGAGAGGCTCATGTAGGCCACGTGGCGGGCATTCTCAGAACTGTTTATCAAGGAGTAATGTGCACTCTCTTTTTAGAAGGAAGAGTGAAAACATCAGAAGGAGCAACATCTGGAAGACCTTTCCAGAACACCCGAAGCATGACACTACAACCCTCAGACCTTCCTTAAGAAACAGAGTGGGGAGGAGAGAGCTGGTTCTGCAAAATCCAGGAGTCTGGTAGCTCCCAGAGAAGTCACACCTGCTGCAGCCGGGCCACCTCACTGTGGTGACAGTGACCACCTCAGAGAGGGAAGTACATGCTGGGTGCAGCAGTGTGGCATGGTGTGCTGAGGAGTGGCCTTGGGTATTGAGTTCACAGGAGAAGCCTCTAGCAGCAGCCAGAAGAGCCCCAAATATCTTATTTATGCTATGAATTTGCTTACAAAAGTACAAAGCCATCTGGTTGCCTGGGGACAAGGTCCTTCTTTGGGGTCCTGCTGTGGCTGTCCCTGAAGGCAGCCAGCTGACACTCACCTGGGGATCAGTGGCAACTAGACAGGAAGGGCCACTGGGCTGCCCCAAGTGGCTCAGCGCCAGGGCTCAGGAGAGTAAGTTAGAACAGCATTTCTCCTGATTCTTCTCGTCTTCCTTTTGAAAAATACTCACCTCCGGTCATAAGTGACCCCATAGGGAAACTGCTGCCGCTGACCCATGCTCAGGTTGGACACGGCCCCTGCGGGACTCTGGCTGTACACGTCCTGCATGCTGCTGTTGGGCATCTGGCCTTGCATCAAAAACGGCTTGCTACTTCAAGGCACTGCAATATTTGAAGAAAAGGCATAAAATGAGGCATCTGCAAGTTAACTCCTTCTAGGAGTCTGCCCCATGTCCACATGGCACACCACAATACTAATGACAGAACCCAGTGTCTGAAGTCAGGTGGGTCCTGGTGGGGCAGAACCCTAAGATGTCCCCAAAGACACCTCTGCCACCCCAATGTGTACCTTAAATGACTGCCTTGCTTGGAACATGACGGAGCCTTGAAACAGCATGGCTTATGCTGCCCCTGATTATGGTGTATTAGGTGCTAAGAGGAATTTCACAGGTGTAATTAAAGTCACTAATCAGCTGTGAGTTAACCATAAAGGAGAGTATCCAGGTAGCCCTTCAAATCCCTGGCTAGAGGCTGGAGATGGAGCCAGTCTGAGACCTTAGGTTGTCCTTAAGCCACTGCCCCGCTGAGAGGAGGCAGGGATCAGTCAACAAGCCAGTGGTCAACCAGGCTTTAACCACAGGAACTGAATTCTGTCAACAACCTGAATTAATTTGAAAAGGACCCAGAGCCTGACTCAGAGGGAGTCCTGGCGACACCTTGACTCCAGCCTGAGGAACCTTCACCTGTTATGCAGCAACCAGCAACCCACTCGGGGCCCAGGTCCATACCAGTGAGGTCTAAGTCTTAACTATACAAGAGGCCACTCAACATCTCGTGGCATAGCTGTGAGGAAGACAATAAAATGTGTGTACACAGTGAGTTCCAATGTGAGGGAGAAGACCTGAAGACCTCAACATGAACACCCATGCACAGACTCTTCCAAAATCAGAACAGAGAAAATCACCAGAGTTAAGAATAGCTCCAGATGGGCTGGGCCCTGGCTATTTCTAACAGAGGTAGCCTGCCAATAAGCCCCTGCATGCAAATCTGCATCAGCTCAGCTGAGGAAATGGGACCAAGTCCAGAAACGAGCCTTCAGGCAAATTAAACATTCTAATGCAAACTTTAACTGATACATCATACTTTCTTCATTCTATGATGGTTGCTTTTATGTTGGGCGAGGCAGACGCTGACTAAGTTTGTGAGCTCAGACATCTGTTGGCTGGCACTGAGGCGAACCCGAAGCCGCCTCGGGACCAAGGCCTTCACGCACCGTGCACTTCCTCCTACTTGACGGAAGATTGCACTTCAAGCCTGGAAGAACCAGTTTTGAGATTACTTTCCATTTTGTAGATGTGAAAACAAAAATATCAAGTAGCATAATTAAAATTAAATAGCTTAATTCCTAGATACACAAAAAAATTTCTTAAAAACCAATAGGAAAAAAGACAAAACTGGACAAACCCATTCAAAGAAAAGGAGAAACAAATGAACAATCAACAAGTGACATGTGAAAAGATGTGGGAGCTCACTAATAATTAAAGAAATCCAAGTCAAAACGATCACAAGGCCTTTTCCCCACAGTCTGGCAAACATTAGAATGAATGATATTAATCATCCCTGGTGGGGGTGGGAGATCCACTCTCTTACACACATGCTGGGAGTACCCGGAGTTCTCAATACCTGCTAAGGGAGGCTACTCTTCCACAACCCCAAAAAGCACATCTGCCGATATTTGGCCTGTGAAGTCTCCTCCCTAGTGACTTTGAGCTGGATCACGTGATTAGTATTGACCAGTGGGGCTCTGGCCAATGGGTACAAGCAAATTCTTGCAACTGGGACATGTTCTTTTGGAAACTCCCTTTGGAGTCTTATCTCCTTGAGCCCCATCTATCATGTCATGGGGACCAAGAAGTTAGGCAAAAATTTCCTGTGGAGGAGTCCCCAGCCCAAAGCTTCAGGAGTCTTCTGTAGAAACTGGCCACTCAGGAGACACCACTCACAGAGCTCCCAATCTAGCTGTCAGATGCTGGAAGCCACCTCAGTGTCCTGGCTGACAACATATGGAGCCAAGAGCAAGCCAGCCTAACACAGCCACGAGACAGTGAAGACACTGCAAAGTGGTGCTGTTGAAGCCACTAAGTTTGGGGGTGGTTTTTTGGATCATAGATTACTGAGTCAAGGAACAAAACAAACAAAATAAAACTTCCTGTCCTTTGAACAATCTGAGTGAGGGACAGATTTGCAGAAACACTGTCACAAGTGCTTCGAATTCAACAGCCACTGCATCACTGTTCACAACAGAAAATATTAGGAACTAACCCATCCAACTCTAGAGCATTAGGTGTATCTATTCCATTACAAAAAGCAAGTAGAGCTATGTATTCAGATATTACAGATACTCAAAATAACTACTTAAGCCACATACAAACACCATGATCACTTGTTCAGGATCGGTACCTCAGGAATAAGGCAAAAGCCTGGCACTTGGGTTCACCATGCTGCCACACCATGGGTTGGCAACTCCCACAGCAGCTGTCTCCGGGTGGCAGCCATGACAAAGAGCATGTTTTCCACTGAGAGTGGTCTGGTCAGCTCACTGCCAAGTTCCCTTACAGAACGAGACAAGTAAAGAATGTAAACTGCACTGAATAGGAATCGGGCTGTAAAAAAAATCTATTTCCTGTGGTTTTCTATATATCTGTTTTAATTTGGGATTAAAATACAAATTTTTCCATATTATTGTCATATTTTCAAAGTCTAAAAGTGGGATACGGACACCAAAATTTCAGCAAGTGAGCTGAAATATACTAGGGATTGTTCTAGTCATTGTCTACATAGCTGATGAAGCACACTATATATCTACCTAGTGCCTGGCAAGGTAACCCCAAAATCACTACCCCAACCCCCAAATTCATTTTTAAAGCATGAAAAGCTATAGGTATAAGGAACAAGACAAATACTACTTTAGCTAACAGCAGATAGATAGGAGAGTGAAATGGTCCACAGTAGATTTTGAGGCCAGATTTTGAATACTATTGAGTACTATTAACTGTCACTCCTACTATCACTCCTACTACTATTATTATTTTGATACTAGGGATTGAACCCAGGTATACTTTCCATCCTTAGTACTTTTTAAAATTCTGAGACAGGGTCTGAATAATTTGCTGAGGGCTTTGGTAATTTGCTAAGGCTGGCTTCAAATTTGCAATCCTCTCGCTTCAGTCTCCGCAGCTGCTGGCAATACTAATTTTTCCCCATATTGTTCTCATATTTTCAGAGTCTAAAACTGGGATACGGACACAAAAACACTGACAAAATGTTATATCTAGCCTTTTGTATCACTATGAAACATATCTACCTTTAACATGCACCAAGCTTTTGAATTTCTGAGCCTACAGATTATTGTATGGTCTGCAAAATGTTTACTTGGAATAAGTAGCCCTGAAACCTTTGAAAGGAAAAAGTAGAAATTATCTTTGCTTTATGTTTTCTGAAATATCATAAATCTCAGTTGTTTAATGGTATATACCCAATATTTAAATTTTGGGGATTCTTCATTTTTCCTTTCACTAGTTCAATACTAAAAAAATTTGTACTTTAATCCCAAATTAAAACAGTTAAATGGAAATCCACAGGAAATAGATTTTTTTTACAGCCCTATCCTTATTCAGCGCAGTTTCCATAATACTTGTGAAAACCATAAACATAAAGCTTCAAGGTTTATGTTTCTCTCTATTTAGACAATATAACAGCACAGATTTCCTTATTAAGGAATCCCAGAGTTAAGTGCTTCCATAAAAATATCATTCACTATTTCTGAAATGTTTTTCACTCATGTTTGCATCGTGTCTCAATTTCACAGGACCCAGCTGTATTTGGAAGGATGACAAAAAGCAAACTTCCAGGTTTTCTGCTTGGGGCTGACATGCTGGGGGAGAGCCAGGACTTTATGTGGACGCAGCCTGGGAGAAACCTGCCCAGCACTCCTGGACTCCTCCAGGGGTTCGCCCAACCCTCCCGCTCTCTGACTCTCAGTCCCACAGCTACAGATTGTCCCTGTGCTCAGGATTCCAAAGTCACACCCTGCACCCACCACCCATTCTTCACCACCTGGACACAGTCACAGTGATGCTGGATTTCCCTCACTGTCCTGTTCCTCTACCAGCGCCTCCAGCCATCAGCCTTTGGCTCTCAACCCCACCCTCCCAACGGACTTCTGACTCCACTCACTTCTCTCAATACATGCACCATGAGATGGTCAGTTATTTATGTATAATTTACTTTTACCAAAAAAATCTAGTCATGTCACTTCCCCATTGAACACCCCTTACATGGCAAAGAACTAAATCTTTCCATCTGCCATGAAGGTGGAGGGCCTGTCCCTGTCTGACCTGGATGCCTCAACCTGCCCACATTCACTATGCCCCAGGCAGCTGCCACCTCTACAAATATGCCCAGCAACGTCCTGAGGGGCTCCTTCCTTGTCCTCAGATATCTGACATCTCAGAGCCCTCAGAACCACACAATCTCAGTAGCTTTCCCTCCCTTTCATTGCCCCAACCTCTTGCTATCCTTTCTTTTTTTTCCCCTTTCTTCTACCAATCATAATCTTATAAGCCATTTGAGGCCTAACCTCCCCCCTCTTAGGAGTGTCAGTTCCTTGAGGGTAGGGCATGCATGATTTATCCTACCTAGAACCTAGCACTGTGCCTGGGTCAGACTAACAGGACAGCACCACTGCTGCTAGGTAGTACTGATCGTGCTTGCTTACCAGGCACCCCTTATTCCTCTACAGGCTTATGAACGGGAACTCAATTAATCCTCATGACGCCTCTGAGGCAGGTCCTATTACTTTCCCAATTTCTAGATGAGGAAAATAAGGCACTAAGATGCTTAACATATTTCCCACAAACAGAAGGGTGGGAAAGTTGGGGGCTGCCAAACCCAGAGAGCACACGCTTCTACCTGTTCTGAATGGACAGGTAAGTTGGCAATGGAATAGCAGTGCGAAGAGTGTCCTTAGGCCTGCTTATGGGCAGAGGCCCCTCTGCATGTACCTTTTCTCATTCCACCAAAGGGGTCCTTGTTGGGTTCATAGGGCATTCTTCCCATCATGTCTGGCATGCTCATGCCCTGCTGGTATGGGGCGTTTGGAGTCATTGAGTTCTGTTTTGGGAATGATGAATCACTCACGTCGGAGAAAGGGTCGTGCACACTGATTGTACTGCTTCTGAAGAGATGCAAACAATGAAAGCTAAAATCAGGCACAGGTAAATGCAAATCAAAACTACACTGAGATTTCATCTCACATCAGTCAGAATGGCAGCCATCAAAAATACAAATAATAATAAATGCTGGCAAGGATGTAATGAAAAAGAAACACTTTCACAAGTTGGTGCAAGTCATCTTACTACAGTGATATATGCATACCCATGTTTATACCTGAACTATGGAACCAGACTAGGTGTCCATCAATGGATGAATAGATAGGGAAAATGTGGTATATGTAAAATGTGGTATATGTAAACAATGGAGTTTTATTCAACCACAAAGAAAAATGAAATTATGTCATCTGCAGGAAAATGGATGGAACTAGAGACCACTGGTGAAATAAACCAAACTTAGAAGGCCAAGGGTGAAATTAAGAAAGTTGGAGGGGATCTCATGTAAATTAAAGGGAAATCAGTAAAGGAGAGAGACTGGGATGGGAGGTATGCAGGGAGGAGTGAAGTGCTGGGGAGTGATACTGGCCAAATTATGTTGCCATTGTGTACATGTATGAATACGTAACAACAAATCCCACTATTATGTACAACAATAATGTACCAATAAAAAAATGGAAAGAAAACAAAAAGTGAAAGCTTAATGATAATAGTAGGAGTTAATAAACCAATCTTGAAATTTACCAATGCAAAACCATCCAAAATAAATTACATGAAAAAAGCTAATAATAATCAACATTTAAAAATTCACTAGAAAATAAAATAAAATAAATAAAATAAAAACTCACTAGAAATACTATTTCTTCATTTGGTGAAGTTTGCTCCTGAAAAATCAAAAGATAAATCTGATTCTGGATGGGTCATAGTTCTCTGAACATACCTTCCACCTTGCATTGGGGTCATCTGTCCATGAGGAGTGGAGGCTGGGGTGGGTGGCTTCAGGTCGCCTGAAACCTCTGCCATGGAATTGCTGCCAGTTGACTGGGGAATCTGTGGGCCTTGCAAAGATCCTGAGTTAGCTGGCAGTGGGCAAGGGAAAATGGAGAAAGAAAGCAAAGGTTGCCAAGTGGCTGGTTTTAGCTTTTTATGTACATAAAAGAAACAATTTAAAATAATGCACATTGATTGAAATAGTATCAATAATGTCCATGTATGGATATGTAACAACAAATCCCCTATTATGTATAGTTATAATGTACCAATAAAAAAAGGACAATACAAAGAAACAGTACAAATATCCACTGAAAACAGTCAGTAAAATTAGTTGCTTCACATTGTTTATAGTGAAAATTATACTGATCCTTGATAAGATTATTTTTGAGTAAAATATGTGGGCATATACTTCATTTTTGAGTCATAAAACATTTATACCTTTTGACTGGGTAATTGCTTTCCTAAGCATTTATCCCAAGAAAATAATAAAAAGAAGGCTTTAGGCAGAGCAATGTTTATTCCAGTGCTATCTATCTAGTCTAAATGTAAATAAAGGAAAACAGGATAAAATTTTTAGTACAACAATTGGCACACTATTGTGCTGTTTAAAAAAAAAACAAATTAGAAAACAGTTGAGAGTGTTGGGGAATGAGAAATTTTTTAACAGGAAAAGAAATAAGAAATGATACAAAGTATCAATGAGCCTTCTGTTATTCTAACACCCTCTCAACACCTGCGTGTCTAAGCACAGCCCTTAACAACTCAGTTGTTTTTAGAATTATAAAATCAGATTTATCACGAAAAAACACAAGTTATTCTGGTTTGGAGTTCTTTAATGTTGCTGCTGAAGTTCTGAGATTTTACTTTAAAGGCTCCAGCTTTATCGGGCATCATGGTCCTTAACATGCTGGATGTTCGGCAGACATTGGTTTCACATATTGACTGGGTACGGGTGAGGTGCCAACTGAACTCCAGGTCTTTTCTACACTTGGGTACAGAGTGTAGCAAACTGACAGGCAGGTGACAGCCCTGCCCTCTCAGAGTTCACAGTCAGGGCGTTCACAACTGGAACTGAGGGCAGGCAGGGTGGAGCTGACTGGAAAGGAGAACATTTGCTGTTACTGTTTCTGCTTCCTTTCCAATGAAATACTCAGGACTCACTATGATTAGCATTATTCACATGTCCCTGCCCAGAAAACGGAGGTGAAACAAGTACCCAGATTACAGGGCACACTGTGAAGGAGGCAGAAATGGGATCGAGTAGAAGACTTCTTGTTAGAAAGACTCTCTCTAAGCACAGACCTTCTGGCCGGATTACAGACCTGCCTGGCCCTTGGTTGGACTGGTCACAGGTTGTGCTCTATGTGCCATCCACCCTGCATGCCTGGCACATAGAGACTCGAGATTTCTCGGACATGAGGGAAGACTATCTCTACTTTTTTTTGGACTATCTCTACTAACACAGGGATTTATTTTATTTATTTTTATGTGGTGCTGAGGCTCGAACCCAGGGCCTCACACGCACTAGGTGCATGCTCGACTGCTAAGTTACAACCACAGCCCCTAACACAGGCATTTTGAGGAAAAAAATTAATGACTGCTTACAAATAAAATTTTGGCAAAACCGGGATATGCATATTGAGCAGGTAGGTCATAATAATAAAAGGGGTAAGGCAGTCTTATAAATATACGAGGGCATTATTTTTCCCTTTACAAGGGGGAGATATGAACTGCAGTAGAGGGGGTAGAGAGAGAAGAGGGGAGGGGAGGGGGGGGAGGGGGATAGTAAAGGATAGGAAAGGCAGCAGAATACAACAGACACCAGTATGGCAATATATAAATCAATGGAAGTGTAACTGATGTGATTCTGCAATCTGTATATGGGGTAAAAATGGGAGTTCATAACCCACTTGAATCAAAGTGTGAAATATGATATATCAAGAACTATGTAATGTTTTGAACAACCAACAATAAAAAAAAAGAAATAGAATAAATAAATAAATAAATAAACAAATAAACAAACGAGGGCAGTCCTGCAGACCAGCCGCCCCCAGGGCTTCAGATGAGAAACCGCCTGCTCCTTAAAGCAAGCAGGCTCCCCACAGCCTTCCTGAAACCAGGCGCACAGGCTGTGATTACAGAATGACCCTTATGTACAAGTACTCACATTTACAGCTAATAAAATAAGAAAGAAAAAAAAAAGGAAAAATTCTCTCTTGCCAGGGTTTTCCCCTTTCCTTTCAAGGGGGAAAAAAGCAGCCTTTAGGAGGAGGCAGGTCTAGCTCTCTAGGACATCACTACCTTTTGCCAGAAGCTACAAATTTATACTCTAAAGTAAACAATGGAAAGGTTACTGAAGGTTAAGTACATTCACAGCTTCACAGAGAACAGCCAGGCTCCTAGCTGGGAAGATAATTTACACAGCACTGAACGGTGCCATAGTTCTGATGGGAGGGACGTGGGGAGGAGGGTGAGGAGAACAGCAGCTGATGTGTCCCAGGTCTGGTGACTGGAGGTCAACCAGAGGGCACCTTTGTTTATACCCCAACCCCTTTCTCATTTATCTTCCACTGAGGATTCCCTAGTTGGATCCATGACAGGTTTTGTGACATCACCTGTCAACTAATAATAGAAATTCAGTCAGCCACCTGCCAGCAAAGATGGATGGGTTTTTGGTTACAGCCTTACTAATTGAATGTACAGCTTCTGTGCCTGGTTCTCCATAGAGCCATTCATCTCCCTCCACCCTCTGGCCTGCTGGGGCCACCTGGTTGGTGGTTCATTGTGCCTGGCTGATGTCTGGAACTGCTCTGTGATACTCCATAGGTTCAGTAATGGAGACCCCTTGGTGCCTTTAGAGATGCAGACCACAGTTCAAGGCCTTGTCCAGGTTCCTGTGGGCACACCTGGGTGTCTGGTGTGCCTATGCAATGTATCCCCAGAGGTGAAGAGGTCATGCCACCAGTGACCGACTATACAGATATCTTGAGACACAGAAGCCACATCAAATCAAAGCTGTACCAATGCAATGCTCTTAGGATACAGCCAAGTGATTTAGATTTTTCTTTTCATTTCTTTTTCTTCGTACTGGGGATTAAACCCAGGGGCACTCCACCATTGAGCCACATCCCCAGCCCTTTTATATGTTTCTATTTAGAGGCAGGATCTCTTTGATTTGCTTAAGGCCTTGCTAAACTGCTGAGGCTGGCTCTGAATTTGTGATCCTCCTGTCTCAGCCTCCCCAGATGCTGGGATTACAGGCATATGGCTGTGATTTAGCTTTTTCATTTGGTTCAGAGACTATTTGGACAAAAATCTAGAATGTTTCTTGGGAATCATTTAGTTTAGTTTACCTGGATGTGCTGATAGAATTAAACTGGAATCATGTTCTTCTTTTTTTGGTACTGGGCACTGAACCAAATGCGGCTTACCCACTGAACCACATCCCCAGCCCTTTTTTATATTTTATTTAGAGATAGGGTCTCTATGAGTTGCTTAGGGCTTGCCAAGTTGTTGAGGCTGGTTGTGAACTTGTGATCCTCCTGCCTCAGTTTCCTGAACCTCTAAGATTACAGGTGGCGCTACTGCATCCTTCTATAATTGTGGGTTTTTTTTTTTAAGTATTTTTAAAAAATATATTAAAATATTTGATGGATTTTTATTTTATTTATTTTTATGGGGTGCTGAGAATCTAACCCAGTGCCTCATGCATGCTAGAAAAATGCTCTACCACTGAGCCACAACCCCAGCCCTATAATTGTGTTCTTAATGACTTCAAAGAACACTTCTTTTTTGCTGAAAATTAGATGAAAGATTATGGAATAATCTTTTATGAGATACTGACATGGGGAATAGTTAGGAAGATTTTTTAATTTCCTTCTTTGGCAATACAAATGTTTCAGAGATACTCTCCTTAGTGGTGGCATTAGGCCCAGACAGGCCACCAGACAGGTGCATGGACAACTGATGCAAGGTCTGACTTCGGATGTGAGGATGCCACTGCTCACTACCCTCTGGCCAGTCTTTGTGGGGTCCACAGAACTCAGCACGGTGCTCTCCTAGCTGGCCACTGAATTCACAATCAAGGCCAGGAAGCTCTGTTTTCACTGCCTCCTGTATCACAGGCAGGACCCCAGCTCCATCTGATCCAAAGGGTGCATGCACAATCTAACCTCTTTTGTTTAGCTCAAATGTAATGCCATCCTAAAGGCAGCAGTTTTAGAAAAGGGGAAGGAAAGAGCCAGCAGTTAGAACAGGCCTCCACTTTCTGGAGGATCTAGACTGTGGTGAGGCTTCAGTGCTTGGCTGAGGCATGCTGGGAGAGCAATCCCCACACAAGCAGACTGTTCAGGGACATGCTCCTTCCCTTGGATCTTTGCAGACATCACCACTTTTTTCCCTGCACCCCACTGAGTTTTTATTTTGGAGAAATAGTTTCAGAGCTGTTTGTGGCAAGCTTCTTTCATTCTGTGAACTCAATGTAACATGCAATTTAAAAAATTAGATTTCCCAGTTTTTCAGAAACACCCTAAGTGACAAAGGCTCAAGATTTTTAAGGGTGGGGTCAAAGAGGAGGATTCCTCCTTATACTTGGAACCTACAGGTCTAAATCTAGGTGTATTTTCTACAAGTGTACTCCAGGCTGAAAAGTGTTTACGTGAGACGGCTTGACTGGCAACCTTAGATACCAGCTTTGCCATCCAGACAGGAGCTGGAGGCAATCATCAAAAGGGAACAACTCCCTTCTCTGCCTTCTAGGTATCAACCATTTATCTGCTACAAAGACATTGTCATACAAGCTGAGGCATTTGTGGGTTCAGTGAATGAGCTAGAGTCAAACACCCCAAATCTGACCTCCTGTGGCCCTGCTGCGTGGCTATGAGGAACTTAGCTTCTTCCTGCCTTTGCTTTCTCAGGGGTATCTAACAGCATCAAGAGCCAGGATTGATACGAAGGCAAAGTGATGAGCATGCTGAAAGCTCTTGGCCCACTGTATACAACCAGAACAGAGCAACAGCTTTGCTCAGAGTAGGCTGTGCTAACACCAGCAGTGTGTGTAGCCTCTGTCTCCTGTGTAGGGACAGGGAACAGCACAGCAAAGTCACTGATGAAAGTCACTGGGCTTGGAAATGTCCTCTGTAATGACGAGTTGCCAAAAACAGAATTGGTGGGATTTTCTCGGGTGGGAAGGTCACCTAGAGCAGAGCATGCTGCCAGCTTCTTCCTGCCTCAAGTACTGCATTTACTATCAGAGTAAGAGACTTGGTAACTTCAAATCTGAATCCTAAGTGGGAGAATGAAGGCCAGTGGGAGAGCTGCAAAGAAGGGCAGACTCTCCCAGGGGCTGGAGAGGCAGGCACAGGCATCCTGTCTGCCTGGAGAGCCACACGCATGCAGGGTCCTGACTCTGGACTCCGTCTAAGCTCACCACTCAACCCATTTCAGAAGTAGGGATGGACGGATCTTGATGGTGGTTCACGGGATTCCTGCAAAGTAAGAACCTGCTGGGTAGGGGACATCAGAAACCAAGTATGAATTTCATTTTGCTAATAAACAAACCTGAACCCTGGGAAGAGGAAGGGTTGGCAGTAGCCAGCTGTTATACCTACAGGTGACATGGTGCAGCAGGGCTAAATTTCGGAACAGGTGAATGTGATGTTTATTTTATGCAGTTATGTGGCAAATTTAAAAATTCTTGTATAAGAAATAAAGATATATATCTCAGAATTGCAAAGTCCATTTTGACTAAATTAGGTAAAAGCAAAAGAGTGAGGCCTTTCAGGTGCCGACCACAGAGGACAACACCCCAAATCTTATGCTCACTTTCCTAAGCACTGCCAGTGGGTACAATTAAACAATCAAACAAAAGGAGACACCACTTCCTCTCAAAGGTCTGGAATGCCCCTCCTCTCCTCTCTCCCTGTCCCCACAGCTGTGCAGCCTCCAGTTCTGGCCTCTAGCACCCTGGGCTTTCCTCTGCCAGCTGTAGCGCTGCCACCTACCAGGAGATGGCGGCTGGAGTTTGGGCTGCTTCTTCGTGTCCCCGGTGCTGAAGACTTCAGGTGGGGGCTCCTCCCCTCGCTAGATCTTGCACTCGAAAGCAAACAGGTACTGGATATACTGCTTTTTCAGGGAGCTTGCTGCACTGCTTGAAGTGCCAACATTTAGGTTGGTTGCCAGCTCACGCCACTTCTTGTTTTTATTAACCTAGCAGAAAAAGAAAAAGAGAAGAAACAGCAGGATCATTGGTTTGCAGCAAAGTGGCTTGTTTAAAGCCAGGAGACAAAAAAAGCACTTAATGTCTTGGTTGACTTTTTTTCTTTGCCTCTTTTAACTAATGCTCATTACTCCCACTCACAGTGCAGACAGCATTCAGAGTTATGAAGCCATTAAGCAACCTGCTGATAGCGACATAAAGGCACGCTCACAGAGGCCTTCTACTGGCTCCAGCTCCTGAGGCCTCGCACAGGGTCCTCCAGTGAAGGGTACTCCTGCTTACACCCATCCCACCCCATGGCCAATTAAGCAAAAAGGGCATCAAACAATGGCTTTAAAAGTAATAGCAGTTTTTCAATTTAAGTGTGCTTTTCTCCAACAGCCAGTAGTTCCCAAACTGAGACTGTAAGTCTGTCCATGTCCATCTGTTCACTGCCCTCTCACTGGAGGATTCTTGTGATGTGGGCAGAAGCAGCACCTGTGCAAAGGCGGTGAGTCCTTGTCACCAAATGCCCCAAACTTAAAAACACGTCATGGTGCCGTGGCTCCCTGGCTGAGCACTTTGCCCCCAGCTCAGAGGCTGGGTGGGGACCAAAATTTGTAAGTACTGCACAGGATGAGCCCACTCAGGCTGGAGACATCTCCACTGCAGAAGGGACGGGGACAAGTGCAGGGGCAGACAGAGCAAGATGATAAGGAGGTCCTGAGATGCAACATAGAGATTCAGGGCACTATTTCACCTCATTCCCTCCTGGGAGCAGGTTATGAAAGGTCAGACACACAGTGAAACGTGGAGATCTACAAATGACTTGGGGCAGGATGTGCCTTTGGTGTCTGCTGTGCTAAGTAGCGCTGAAGGGTCAAGGAGACAGCAGCTTTTCATGAAATGTTGAATTTCTAGAGTCCATCTTTCTTACAGGGCTCTTTACGTCCATGCATCTAGTACTAAATGACGCAGAATAAACCAACTGTGGAATGCTAAGGGAAAAGCCTCTTCTGCCACTTAACACAAGACTGCAAACAGCAGGCCTGTGGCTGCCTCAAAACCAGTCAGCATGCTGTTTGGGGCAGCCTGAGCAGGTGAGTTTGAGCTGGTCGGTGCACGGGTGCAGCTGTCCCCAGCTACATGTGAGTAACCCTCTCATTAGTAAGCTAGCAAAGATTCATGTCTGCAGATCCAATCTGGGTATGCACTGCTGAGAGAGTCACAATAAGGTAGCCCGACAACTGCTATATGATACCAGTTTGATGATCTTGGTGATTCTGAAGTCTCTGTTGGAAAAATTCTAGGTGTAGAAACGTGGGGAGTGGGAGAAGGTGGTGGGAAGAGGTATCTGGATCACTCTCTCTGATGACCATCACTCACATGGGTCTGTGTCACTTAACTCATATCTGAGGATGCAGAGTCTTGAAAAAAGCTTTAATTGTTTCTTTCATAGGCCTTAGTCTGGTGTCCAGTGGGAAGGCCAAGAACAAAAGTCCCCTCTGTGTCCCCCAAAGTGGTAGCATGAGACACAGCAGGCCCTCAGTGACACTTATGAATGAAGACTTGCCCTTGGATAGTGATCTGGTCACCTTGGTCACCAGGATTGGAGGCTGTCTCCTGGGTGGGACCCAGGAGATTTTCATACACAGCTGGGGTAGAGAACTATTGGGGGATCAAAAAGGCATGTTTTGGAGTCAGATAGATCTGCCTCTGCTACCTACTGTGGGAATGTCCCTGGGCCACTATATTATTGTACTTTATCCTGTTATTAGAATTTCTTCATCTATTCTACCCCATCCCCTGTACTAAGTATTGAACCCAGGGCCTTACCTGTGCTAGGTAAGCATTCTACCACTAAGCTACTTCCCCAGTTTTTTTTTTATTTTTAATTTTGAGACAGGGTTTCCCTAAATTGGGCCTGTGATCCTTTTGCCTTAGCTGAGCTGCTGGGATTACAGTCTTGACACATGGCCTCCTCATCTAGGCTTTGGGTCTGTTGACCCTCCACCTCCTGGGCATATAGAAAGACAAAGGCCACAGTGTGACACTAGCTCATGATTTAGTACCCTCACATGTTTCTATGACAGGATACGTCCAACCAACTAGGCTCCTTACTGAAAAAATGGTAGGGCTGGGGTGAGCAAAGTAGGTGCCCAGGTCATAAGATTTAGGGGACACTTATTTTCAGAGTTAGGCAGTAGCTCACCAGGACCATGAGCACCTCCTGGAGCTCTGTACCCAGGCCACCTCCCCTGTTCCACTCTAGCCCAGCTCTACTACAAACCACACAGCAGCCTCCTCACTGTCCAGAGGTCATGGACGTGGCTTTACCAGGATGACTTAATTTCTGTGATAAGTTGCTCTGGACAGAGGGAAACAGTGAATGTGATTTATATCTGATCCAGATAAGTAATTCAGCCATTCACAAAAAATTTCTAAAGTGTTTATATGAACTCATGGCAGATTCCAGAGAATTCTAGAGCTACTGAGGTCACACTGGATTGTGGTAGAGCCACCCCTTTCCCCAACCAGAAGGTGACCTTCCAACAGGTTTAGCATTTCCTTTGTGAGAGAAAAACCTGATTCCAAACAGGTGTGGTGGTGCACTCCTGTAATTGCAGTGGCTTGGTAGACTGAGGCAGGAGAATGATGAGTTCAAAGCCAGCCTCAGCAAAAGCTACATGTGAAGCATGTAGTGAGACAGTGAGACCCTGTCTCTAAATAAAATACAAAATAGTGCTGGGGATGTGGCTTGTGGTCGAGTGCCTCTGAATTCAATTCCTGGTACCCCAAAAAAGAAAAACAAACAAAAAAACCCCTGAGTTCACATATTCAATGAAAGCTTCTGTAAAATTCTGCTTGCAATGACTTCTAATTCATTTACTCATTCTTACCTGGGC
Source organism: Callospermophilus lateralis (assembly GCF_048772815.1). Taxonomy (NCBI): domain Eukaryota; kingdom Metazoa; phylum Chordata; class Mammalia; order Rodentia; family Sciuridae; genus Callospermophilus; species Callospermophilus lateralis. Next base: position 405,295 of record NW_027511969.1, on the reverse strand, counting down.
CAAACCTCCAATCTCTTTGACACAGACATAGAGCCGGAACAGGTCCAGGGGCTTCTTGCACACTGCAGGCAGACTGGAGACCGGGGAGCCCCTCTCTTCCATGAACGTCAGATACCGGTCTACCCACAGCTTCCTCTCTGGCTCGTTCCCCAGCTCGTAGACCTTTGTGATCTTCTCCCCAGTGGTGGTGGATGAACTGGACTTCTAGTGCCAGAGACAGCATGTGGAGACGGGCAGGGAGGTGGAGGGAAGAAGGTGAGGAAACAGTTGTGAGCCCACCAACAAGAAGAGACGACAGTAAAAACTATTGCTATCACATGACAGTCAGGAATGAAGGCTACTTGTTCAGGCACAGACTACACATTCTCTTAGTTAAGATTTTACTTTGACTTTAAATAAAAGGGCCCAAACTTTCCCTTTTAGACACTTAAAAAACTAAACCAAAATAAACAGAAACCTGCTTTAACTAATAAGCATTGAATCCCAGAAGGCAACATTCCAATGAAGTGTCATTGCATTTTTTAAAAGAAAAGGTTCTAGCTCAGAGAAGGATCACAGTGAATTAAAAATATTACCTGTCATATTGCAGAGCCCCCAAACTAAATCTATTCCTACTTTTCCTTGTCACACCAAGAATGGCTAGTGTGGGGCCAGGGCTGTGGCTCAGTGGCAGAGTCCTCACCTGGTGTCTTTGAGGCACTGGGTTCGATCCTCAGCACCACATAAAAATAAATAAAGGTATCCTGTCCATCTACAACTAAAAAAAATTAAGAAATAATATAAATAAAAGAATGGCTAGTGTGTGTCTCATGAAAACCCTGAATCACCCAGAGGAGTGACAGCGGCACTTGCTGAGAAACACAAAGTCTGGCCCTGAGCTGGCGCATGTGCCGGGCCAGGGATCAGCTCTTCCTGGCTCTCCCCACTCAACACTGCCCGAGCTGCTCTCAGGTGAAGGGGCTCTCAGGTTCTTCTTTTAATAGCTCTCAACTCCTGCTCCAGCCACACGTGGGCCTCACCCTCAGCACTTCTGTAAAAATGTTCACCTTCCCTCTGGATCGTGGATCTGGCCAGGTGGCTCTTTCAGTTCTATGCAGCCCTACTACATTCCTTCCTATCTTTTGTCTCTATCCTTGTAATAATGTATATGTATTTATAATATCTGTAATGCTAGGGTTATTGTGTAAAACCACTGCTAAGTTTTCAATAATGATTTCCCTGGGGGCCGGGGCTGTGGCTCAGTGGTAGAGGGCTGGCCTGGCATGTGTGAGGCACTGGGTTTGCTCCTCAGAACCACATAAAAATAAATAAGTAAAAGAAGGGTATTGTGTCCATCTACAACTAAAAAAATTAAAAGAAAAAAAAAGATTTCCCTGGAACAAATAATTTATTTCATTTTTTCCTGAGTATTTACTAGGCTGTCACTGGCAATATAGTCACTATTTGAAACAGTCTTGTTTTTTTTTTCCTTTTAATTTTTTTAGCATTAACATGGTTTAAAATATATAGCTGAAATTGGTGTGGGGGGGGTGGTCAATAACATGACTGACACTGTGCTTGGCTGTTACACCTTATTTCTTGACATGACCCTTAGTAATAAGTCAGGCGCTGAAAAAGAATGCCTGAGAACGGAACCCTCAGAGCCTCAAGAGTGGCAGCTCCCATCTGCCATGCCACTGTCCAAAGCCATCTGGCTGCATTATTAAGCCTTCACCTTTAGAATTACTGAGGCATAAAATCTTTACATAAAATATATAATTATGGGTGACGCAGTTGATGTAGATTAAAATGTAGAATGGTAGGATAAAAAATAGTGTGAGCTTTTGAGAACTGACTTTGCTGTTGATGTTAAAACTTCAACTCACTTAGAAATTACCATGATCATTGCTACTTTGTGGTACTAGGAATTTAACCTGTTGGCTCACTACCACTGAGCCAATCTGCATTCCTTTATTAAAATTTTTGAAATAGGGTCTCGCTAAGTTGCTGAAGCTAGCCTTGAATTTGCAATCCTCCTGCCTCATTCTCCCAAACTGCTGGGATTATAGGCATATGCCACCACTCGTGGCAAGAAATTATTTTAGGTAAGAACTTAAAACATACATCCATATCCATCCATATATCGTATGCCCACATGCATCCAGGTTATGTATACATATGTCCTTCCTTCTGTGCTATTGTACCCCAGGATTATTGGAGGTGGAAGACAAAGTGTCTACACGGCTCACACTGGACTCTCAGATTGCACTGCAAGACATGGGTGTTATCAGCAGGATGCTGCTGCCAGGTACATGCTAGTACTGAGTACTAGACACACTAGAAAAAAATAAGTCCTGTGTTTTCCAAAAGTGAAGTTTTGAAATAATAAGAAAATGAGGAAGAAAGTATTACCACCTGTAATCAGTTAAATTAAAAAACGTCTTCCTTCTTTCATGTCACTTGTGAAAAACTGAGAGGTAAAGTTTGAGATTAAAGATATGAGAAATAAAAGCAATCATTTCAATTTAAAATGACCAATTTTATCCTTACCCTAAATTTAAGATCCATTTGCCACCTATTTAATTTAAAAAAAAATTTTTTTAGTTGTAGTTGGATATAATACCTCTATTTTATATACTTATTTATATTTAAGTGGTGCTGAGGATTGAACTCAGTATCTCGCATGTGCTAGGCAAGTGCTCTACCCCTGGGGCACAATCCCAGCCCCTCCACCTGCCATTGGTCCTCTCTAAACTGAGACTGGGGAGTGGCTAATCATGACTGGGGTGTAGACAGGTTGCTCCTGCTATCGGAAGGCAGTGATGCCTATAACTTGGAGCAGGCCTGAGGTATGATTAGCTGCTTAGTTTGCATATATGTATTTTAACTCTTGTCACCTTTCTTTGTTAACTTGTGCTATCTCAATTTGTTCTCCTAAAATTAGAAAAATGTATAAAGATAAAAGGTTTATTTTTAATATTAAGATCTTCCCCCAAAGTACTTTTATGGCACCATAACAAAGGACACTGCACCGCACAGTCGGGCCTCCATCTGTTTGACAACAATCCTGGGGGACTATTTCAATCTGCCAGCACTTCATGTTTCCTTTGCAGTCCTTCATTACACAGTTGGTAAAACTGTTTGGCGTGTGCTTGTTGGTCTGACTGCACTCTTGACTAGACTTTAGGTTGAATCCACAGCACTTAGCACAGTGGCCATAACATTGATGGTCCTTATAGACATTTGTGTATGAAGTTTCCAATGGAAGGAAAAAGTGTGAAAAGTCTGGCAGCATTCAAATAAGAACCAAGAACCTATTCAATCAGCCTGTCCACAGGATTTCAGTGAGAAAGGTGTGAAGTGAATGTGAATGCAATCAGCAAGACTGCAGGCTGAAAGGCCTGCTCACTAGCCAAATTATTACCAGAGCTAGGATCTGGGTGTCTGAATATAGAAAAAGGACAGGAGGAGAAACAAGGCTCAGTAGATAAAGAGCACATGTGTCATTACTCTCTCCACTGACCAGGCTCAACACACCACTTCTTGACTGTAGGCGTTAGCCATGGGCTAAGGATGCAGCTCAGTGGTAGAGAACTTGCCTACCATAAATAAGGCCCTGGGTTCCTTCCCTAGGACTGAAGAAAACCAAAATAAAAAATTAATAGACTACAAGGAAACCTCTAGATAAAGGTCTTTACCATAGGCTCCCCTCACCATGCCCCCAGCAATGGACAAGCGATGGCCCTTCAGAAAGACCAGGTAACTTTTCCAGGTCACCAAGGACCATCTAATGCTGCTTGGGTGCTGTAAAAATTACATCCTACTGTTCTGAAACTGTTGTGGAGGCAAAGAAAGGAATGTAAATTGTTAAAAAACTACAGCAAGACATTCTTATGGTGCCACAAATGTTTTCATTGCATATACTTTAATTAAGGCTAAAAGTACATTTCCCTCAAGCCTTTTAGGCAGATTTACATTTTCACAGTCTTTACCATATGTTTGGTGATATGTATATGTGCATGTGTGTGGACAAGTGCTTATTTTTATTTTAGAATGTTTTGTAACAAAACAATGTTGGTCCACAGTACACTGTCAAAGCAACAGCAGGCTTATTATTTTGCCTCTTTTAGTCCTGCTGTTAGATGGGCTTTATTAGGGACATTATTAAGAACAATTGCAAGCACAAATTGAAGTGGTACCTCAGACAGAGCAGTTAAATATTCCTGAATCGCATATATTTGCAGTGACTGGATAGTGAAAATGACATGTGGTCCTTCATGATGCCCTCCTTTGGTCCCCCTTCCTGAATTACCAACTCATTAAAAAAAGTGGTTATTGCACAATATAGAGCAAGAGTATGACAACTTTCACTTTAGCAAACAGCTTCTCTAGCACCAGAGCCAAAAGTTTGCTTGTAAAATTTTAAACATAAAACAATTTAGAAGACTAAAGAATGTAGAAATATTTAGTAAATGTTAATATACAATTTCAAGTGTAATTGTATTAGAAACAGAAAATGGGGTCAAGGATTATTTGATTTTCTTACATTTAAGTAGAAAGTGGGATTTTGATGAGCTCTTCCTACAGACTTGCTGGATGGAGACAATCTGACCAGTAAGCTAGAAGCCAGTACCCACCCTCAGTCATTCTTTGTAATTCTGAGATTAGCAAGGTCTGTTTGTAGTGTCTTTTTTTTTAGTTGTAGATGGAAACAATACCTTTTATTTATTTATTTCTATGTGGTGCTGAGGATGGAACCCAGGGCCACACATTTGCTAGGCAGTGGTCTGCCACTGAGCCACAAACCCAGCTTTACAGTCTGCTTTTAGTAAATTATTATTCTTAATTATTGTCTGAAGTTTTAAAGGTTATTATTTTCTACCTCTGAAATTTTTCCTCTGAGTCAATGTGCGAGTGTGTTTGGAACATTATTTGAATTTTACCTTTTCATTTAAAAGCATTACTGATCCAAAATGCCGTTTCCTATATAAAGAGAGGAAAGAAGGAAGAAAGAAAGAAAGGGGGAGAGAGCGGGAGGGAGGGAGGGAGGAAGAAAAAATAACCAGGGTGGATTATGGGAAAAAAAAAACCCACACAATGTTGCTGCCTTCTGAGACTCAAAGCAAATAACATAGAGACACCAAAACTAAGGAGTCAACTCTCCCTGTTCTTCAGCCCTGCTTCACACATCCTGGAAGCATTGCATGTCTCATCTCGGGTTGCAATGGAAACACATCTCCAGGGAAGGCAAGAACAAAGTGCCCTTTCTTCCTCTGAAAAAGGAAAACGCTGGTTGTACCAGAGCTCGGTGTGAATTTCACAAATATTTACTAGAAAGACCAGCTCTTCAACCTGTCAAGCTCTATCTATTTAACCCAGTGAGCGGATAATCAATAGCAGACTCATTCTGGGTTTTGACTAGATTGCCAGATCCCTCATAGCCAGAATGGTCTTCCCTCTGACTCACTTTTCCTGGGCTGTGCTCTTCAATTAGTTGCCTTAAAATTGGCCCATTAATTAAGCCTTCTTGGCAACTAATTACATGTTAAAGATTTTTCAAAAAGATCTTTTGATTCCCTATATGAATGTAAAACAAAGGTTAATACAGCACATTACTCTCTCTCTTTTTTTTTAATGACACAGAATTAATTTCTTTAGTAGGCCCAACTCTAAGGACATTAAGGCTAAAAGAAGTCCCTGATACACACAATACCATTTGTTATTTATATATCATATGGAAATCACACATATTTCAAGATTATCAGCAGTCTTGTGCAGAACACCATTTTTCAACCTCAACTGATTGCAATATAGGTACACATTATTAATCTAAAAATTCACATGCACTAACATTTCTGTAAGTTTGTTAATTCAGACATATGATTTGAAAATGAAGCAAGGCTGATGTTATGCCACACCATACCCAGGTTGTATATTTATTTATTTAGGTAGGCAGTTTTGAAATATTTCAGATGGAACAGCCCAGGACAGACTTAGCTGGGCCAAATGTATCACTTAATCCATAGCTGTCATCAGTTCCCATGTAAATGGAGAAACAGCTTGTTTGGAGAATGCCCCCTGAGTTCAGATCCAGCACGTTTTGTGCGGGGGCACTTCACCAAACAGCTGTTACCAGAAACCAACTTTTACAATGCACATAAACAGTACTCATTTTATTACCAATGCAATCATTTATAAAGAAAACCTTTTCACAGATCAATAATAAAGAAAAAGTCTTATAAAACAAACCAACAAGCAAGCATTAACATAGAATTAATTAATTATCCAAAACCCCCCAAAATCAAAAATAACAAACAACCAGAGCCACTTACAGGGCTTGATGGAGTCTTTGGCCAGCCTGGGCTGCTAATGCTATCGCTCTCATTTCCATGAAAGGAGGAGATGCTGGCAGAGCTGGGGGACATTGGGGAAGGGACTGGCAGGTTGCCGGGGGTTGGGGGCTGAGAAATACCCTGAGAGCTGTAGCTATCCTGTGGTAGAGGAATAAAAAAAATAAAAATAAAAAAAAATAACAAAGGTAGGGCAAACTTTATTTAAAATAACAAAAAGTACATCCAGTTTAACAGACTATATATATATATATATATATAAAGACATGTACAAACACACACACAAACACATGTATTAGGTATTAAAACAACATTCTTAATTAGTATGATTTGGTAAGTTTGCTGGATGCTGGATAAGGCCACAAAGCCACCATGCTTACTTCAAGCTTACATGGCATGCTAAGCATGGGTTACCCAATGTGAAAGAAAGGAAAAAAAAAGCTGTTAACCTTATTTATCAAATAAGGCAGGAAAGCAAAATATTAAGTATGTTGTTGTTGCTGGGCGGCCAAAACAGGAAGCTACAAACTGAAGGCAGAGAAAATGGCTGCAAGGATCAAAACCAGGCAAGATCCCTCACTTCTCCCCACCCCCAAAGCATTTCTCAGGTGGGTCTTGTCCCCACCCCCTTCCCCAACATATGAGTTAATGCCATAAGAACTAGTAACTTTCAGATCCACACCATGGAGGGGGTGGGGAAAGAAAAGACTAGAACATGTTGCACAAAATGAAGGCATGCAGGAGAGAAGAGACCAAGAGAACAAAAAGGGTAGCCAGCACCAGGGAAGAGTAGCAGCATGGCAGCTTTGGTCAGGCAGCACCCACACCGCGTGCAGGGGAGGAAGTACCTTCGACTTGCTATCGGGCTGTGGAGTGCCTTCTTCTTTGCCATCTGCTTTGAGAGGCACGGGCAGTTTGGATTCACCGGGAGACATCATATCTGCAAGACCCATAGATGCTAATCGAAAACAGGATAAAGAGTCAGGATTATACATGTGATTTGTCCGACTGTGCTGCCAGCACTGTTACTGAGTAAGGCATGGGACACCTGAGTTTCCCTTCAAGGAAGAAAAGAAGAGAGAAATGGTAACTGGGAGCATTCTTATTTCTGAAATGTGAATAGCACCACATTTTGGCAATCCTTCTTGTAAAAGAAAAAAAAAGAAAAGTGACAACCATTCTGTGTGTTGAAGACCTACCCCACCGAAGGCCAACTTATTATCAATATTATTTAGTTATAACAGACTAGGCAACAAATGGAATAAGCAACTGTTTACATGCTCATCAGGGTTTGGAAGCAAACACTAGGTATGTATATCCATCCATTACCTGGGTGCCAGAGGGCTTAGTGACTTCTGATATCCTCAGTTCAAATAATCTATAGTTTGTGAAATTATCTGAAACTTCTTATTGCTTCATTCAAATTTTTTATTTATTGCACACGGTCTAGTCTATAATAAGGGAAGATGATTAGCCAAATGACTTCAAAAACAATAATTGGAAAAGACCTTTTGCAGGGAAGGCTGTGCATTTCTTTGCAAGGTGCTGGGGTGTCCCTGCAGCCTGGCACACTACTTCCAGTCCTCAGCCCCTTGACAGCCAGCTCAGATCACCACTGCAGGGGGAAAGCCACCCATGCAATGGGCTCCCTCTAGGCCTCACAGCTTCACCAGAGAACACTTAATTTGCACACCTTTATCACAGATACTAACGGACATCTTCAGGTTAAAACTATGGGTTTTGCCTGAAATATACTTAGTGGAACTCTGCCTTGTCTATGTTAAGGGAATTCAAACATGCTAAAACTTATTGGTGGGGATATGAGGTCTTAATTATCACGCAATTGAAAACTGACCATGGTATCTATATTGACATTCACTAGAATGTGTGTATTGATGCTTAGACAAAATTCAGGCATGCAGATTTAAACTAGAATGGACATGATGGGTCAGAGAATCTTCCACAGGAAATATGTAATTATATTTCATTTTTTGATTTGTCCAAATTATTTTTCTAGGTCTTTCATATGTTTATAAACATATTGTATTTGTTATTTGAAATAGAATTGTAATGAAATAATAAAGATTGTATGAAATAATAAAAATTGCAAATTTAAAAAAACAAACAAACAAAAAAAAAACTACGGGTTTTGATTTCTTTCTAAAGGAAGAACAAGGACTCAGCAGGGAATTGGTATAACTATCCAGGGAATCACAGCTGAACTTCCAAAGAAACCAGCTGTGAAAACCATCTGTACAACCCTGACTGGAGATGCTTCAAGTGGGACATCAAACAGATGCGTGGAGAGGACTGTGAGGCGGGGAGGCGAGGGGGTGGGAGAGAGCATGAGCCTTATAAAGGAGGGGAAACCAGAAATTGATCCCTGTCAGAATTACATGAACCCGAGGTCTGATGGGCAGAACCCGGTTCACATGCTGCAAAGGCGAGAGTGCTGGTTCAGCCAGGCCGTACACACAGGGCACCATGTGCCAAGGGTGGGGGTGGCAGCTTTAAAAAAAGACTCCACAGATTGCCCACTACAAAATGATTATTGCACATATTCATATATTACTATGTTTTAGAAAATAATTAGTTTTAATTATAGCAGCGAGAGAGTGAGCAGGCTCTGGTGAATTAGCTGGCAAGCTCCGTGGTGCTAATTTGCTAATATCATTAGCATCGCTGCAGGTTGAGACCATAGGTCCTGCCAAAAAAAGCCTACCATGCCACGTGCCCACGAGTTTACAACAGCACACTCAATAATGCACTCTGAAATCCTGTATTTTCCACCATGGACACACTGGCTGGTTTTTCAAAGCCCATTCGAAGCCCTGTCAGCCCTTAAAGTCATCACAACACACACAAATCATAATTGGGATGTTTTTCTTTGTCTTTTCAAATTACTTTCAATACTTAAGACTTTAAGAACTGGAACAAAAAGCTTTTTCAAGTGATGCAGCTGCAGAGAAAAATCTATTGGGATCAGGTAAAAATGCTGTTATTTTTGTGAATGTGTGAAACCTCAAAAAAGCAGCTGAGAGATATTACACCAGGAAGACAGCCTTGTTCAAAGTGCTAGATTGATTTCGTGCAGTTTCATCTCTGGGGTCTAACAAAGTAAGAACCTGTACATTGAAAAACACTCCTTCCAGAAGAACAGAAGGGTCAAAAACCGGCACAAGGTGAGGAGAGGGCCCTGTGCACCACAGCTGCACAACCCTGCTCTGTCTTTCATGAGGGTCGCAAGAACAACAGCACCCAGCTCCAGAGAACGCCGTGGCACGTGGCTTCTGCTAAGGCCTGCTTCTCCACTGGTGACGGCTTACTCACAGTTGACAGTATTTCTAAGTCATGTCTGAATATTATTTTGAAAATAGGAATAGTAATATCATATTTTATGCATTAAAGGTGTTAAAGTACACATAAGCAATTTCGAATCATAAAGAACTGGGCTAATATGTATTATGATAATCAGTGATAATTACTGACTTAAAAACCAGACTTACATGACTATAAGCATATGTTGGTTTGAAACTCCTCAAATTTCTTCATTCTCTATTATACATTTTAAAATGGGCATTTTGAATGTGCAAGTAAGATATCTGTCAAAAATTGCATTGCCTGATAAATGAGAACTGAGGAAGGCATGGCTGCTGATCAGCATTGCTGACATTGCCCAAAATCCTACCAGTTGTTCCTTTTGCAAGTCAAGTTTTGCTTCTTAGGAATGTGTAACCTCAGCTGTATTTCTCTGTGACTTAAGAAATGCCATTACTGCCCAAGAGAATGGGGAATGAGAGGATTTACTGCTTGAAAAACTTCTCAATAAGTCATTGGTCATCTTGGTAATTTACAGAGGAGGTGATCAATCACCAGAAGATACATCCTACCCATTAAAGTGAGCCCTTGGCCTCCTTCCAGCCCATCCAGTTGAACTAGAGGTTCTGTACCAAGGGCGTGCATGGGATGGTTTCTCTCTGCCATTGGCTTTCAGAGCACGATTATAAGTTTTGTTATTGTATCAATGATCCTATAGCCCAAAGGAGCACGGTTTTGGAAAAGTGTCTGAGGTGATTAAATGAAGTAAAAGGAGGTTTATATTTCCTAGGAATAACTGGAGTAAAGAATCTTGTAGCCATTTCTGAGCACATAATTGACCCTTATCCGTGTAGATAATGATAGTCTATAAAATTTGGAAATGTGGGCTGGGGTTGTGGCTCAGTGGTACAGTGCTTCCCTAACACATGTGAGGCACTGTATTTGATCTTTAGCACCATATAAAAAATAAACAAAATAAATTTACAAAGGATAAACAAGAATGACTTTTTAAAAAATGATTTGGAAACATGATGTCAATGGTTAGTTCAGGGACTGTAAAATGCACAGTGAGCATCAAGTACCCATCCCTTTTCTTTTCAGAATATGGGAAAAAAACAGAAGGCAGACTGAAGGAAACAGAAGGGTAAAATAAGGACAGGAGGAATTGAAGAAAAAATTTAAATGTTGTACTTCTAATCAAGGAACTTGTCACGGTTTAGATGTGCGGTATCCCCCAAAAGCTCACATGTAAGAAAATACAAGAGGATTCAGTGGGGAAATGCTTAGGTTGTGAGAGCTTTAATCCAATCAGTGAATTTATCCCTTGATGGGATTAATTAGGTGGTAGCTGGAAGCAGGTGCAGTGTGGCTGAAGGAGGTGGGTCACTGGGGCCTGGCTTTAGGGTACATATTTGTATATGGCAAGCAGAGTCTCTCTTTGCTTTCTGATCATCATGTGAGCTGCCTCCCTCTGCGACAACCTTCTACCATGATGTTCGGCCTCACCTTGAGCCTAGAGGAATGGAGCCTACTGTACCTGCCTTGAGGCCTCTGAAATTGTGAATCCCCAACTTCTCCTCCTCTGCAATTGTTCTTGTTGGGTCTTTTACTTGCAGCAGCAAAAGAGCTGACTAAAACAGAACCCAAAAGTTAGAGGAAGTTAAATCTAGAATCATAAAATAATATTGTAGTCTGGTTAACTTGGGTCAAATCTACTATCATTTTTATTTTCAAATATTGTGGAACTTTAAGCAACAGCTGTTTTCTATATCCTGTAGTTTGTGAACAGCCTGCCTCTGCAGACATTCCCTGACACACTGGCCTGAAAACCTACTTTTTCTCCTGACCACATCAAGGCAGGTCTGAGGTGATTATATGCTGCCTCCTGACCTGCAGGTCTGACCAGTGAGTTCTTTGCTCTTCAGACAGGAAAAAGACTTTGGGAAATAGGAGCAATTGGGAAACTTTTGGGAAATAGGAGCAATTGGGAGACATTTTGCCTTTCTTCTCTCTTGCAAGCACTCTATGGAGACTAAAGTGAGAAGTGGCCCCTAAAGAACAAGCATAGATAATATACTCTTTTACGGAGTGGATTTAGTGACTCCAGTTTTTAAAGCTATTTACAAAAAATTTTCTTATACTGCTTCTACTTTTAAATATATCAAGCACTTCTAAATATTTAGAAGGACTTGATACTTCATATAAGAACTTGTCTGCTATGCATACAGCATGCATATTAATAGTTACAATATGAGTTATCTTCTAATCTGAACATTTTGACCTTGAATCATTCCCTCCTTACTTCCTTCTCTCCACCTCCAGTCTAGTGGACATATGTGATGCTTAGAGATGGTTGAACAAATTCATATCTAAAAGTGGTCTTCAGAGGACAAGCTTTCTTGTGAATTTCAACAAGAAATGTAAAAAATGTTCTAATTTTTCTACTTTGTCAAACACTAGCAACCTCTTTAATATGTAGACTACTTGTTGCAAATTTGGGACTCATTTTTCCTTTATATCACAACAAAACAAAATGCATAAAACATACAGAAAAATGTTGTCTGAAAATGAACACACTAGCATAAAACCTTTTGCAATGGCTTCCCTCCAACCTTCTTCAAAATACTAAACAAGTACAGATGGTACAATACTGCTCACAACAGTGGTTTAATAATTCCATTCAAAAAGATAATATTTCATGTAAATTTTAGAAAAAAGATATTTTAAAGGTGACATTTTACTACCTTCAAGTTTAACGTACATCAGGCACTTCTAAACATCTAGAAAGACCAGGTATTTCAAGCAAGAACTCAAATTGGTTCAATGTGCACACAACGATCTTGAATAAACTGTACACATGTAATAATACTTTTAATTTTAAAGGGTCTACCTATGAACATTCCCATACTTCACCAACCCAGTGGGCTTTCATACTCACATTTTCAGAAAACAATCTTTTCTAGGAATTTTAATAAAAAATGTAAAATTTACTAGTTAACTATCACTTGCCATACACTGGCAATCTCATTAACATCTAGAAAAAGTACATAGCGTAGATTAGTACTCATTTGTCCCTTGTGTACATTATATACAAATCAAAATAAAACAAAATGCACAGACATTAGGAACAATGGTTACTCTTTTCTCATAAGCACACTGGCATAGAACTCTGCATTTCGTCTTCTTCAGAGAACCAGTGCACAATGTGTATGCACCCTTGAAACAACATTTCAAATGAATTTTAACAAAAGAAAATTAATAAAATATGTTATATATTTACAACTTCTACTTTCAACATGAAGATCAGGCACTTCAGAACATCTAGGAAGGCTTGATATTTCCAAAAGAGTACTTAGCATTGTCATCTATAAATTCGATAATGAGGACTAAAATGCACACATACACACACACACACAAAAAAAAACAATGGTTTTAATATGAAAAACATCTTTTACATATGACCAGTTTGGCACAGGACAGTTTTTTCATTCTTCTCTAGGGCTTCTAATCCATGTCCTCTGATCCAGTCAACAAATGTGGGCCAGTAACACTGCTAGTGTCACTTCTATCATACATAGGCATCTTTACATCTGCAATGTCCAGATACAGGAAGTTTTCTCTTAAAAGGTGGGGAGTAAAGTTAAAAACAACTTTTACATGTTATATACATAGGCTATGGAGAGCAGAGCTCTGAGTTCCTCCAGGATGTATAGAACAGGAGTTTTCAGGCTGTGTCTAACCCTGCTTTACGCCATTTTTGTAAACTCAGTAGGTTGCCCTGAGTTACTCCACTTTGAATCCAAATGCCAAAGAAGGATAACTCCACACCTTGTTTGTTCAAGTAAACAACCACCATCTGCCCTGCAAACCATATGGTACAAACTGATGAACAACTTATTCATGCCAATTTATCAAACTAAATCAGGAGCACCTGGCTACATGGACATCCCAAATCATATCAGGAACTAAAACACAGGAGCTTATCAACCTCACTGGATACAACCCACTCACCTGAGACTCATGAAAGAAGGAAGTCCCCAAAACTGGACATGAGGGCTCCCTGATCATGTCACCTGGTTATCCCTCCTGAATCTTGCTCAAGGAAAGAAAAAACGTGTCAGCAATGATCCTTTGGTTCTGTCCCTGCAGGGTTCAGCACAGTAAGGTTTCTCCTGCCTGTAAGGAAGATTCATGGCTCACTCCAAGCCTGCACATCAAGCTAACCCTTTAAGCTGATCTTCTGAAATTCCCTTCAGTCCAGATCCTCTGTCTTAACAACTCAGAAGAACTGGTTCATTAAAACCCTATCTGACCACCTACGTGGTCTTTGCATTCATATCTGCCAGCTGCCTGTGCTTTTGGTACAGCATTCTGCGGCTCCCTTAACCCTTTCTTAATCTTCCTACGAGATATATATATATATATATATATATATATATATATATATATATATATATATATATATATATAGTTTGAGTGGAGATTATATATATATATGAGATACACACATACACACACATATGTGTGTGTGTGAAGTACAATGTGTAATTTGAGAGTTACAGATATCAGAAATTGTGATTGGAATGGAATAAAAGAATTTGAGATTGCCCAGTGACCCACCAGTATTCAGTGAATTGCATCTCCTGAAAGTGGTGTAGCTTGTGAACTGATTGTTATTCAGAAAATTCTGACAGTGTGGAAAGTCGGCACAAAGGTGTTAGGTCTTTGTTAAGGCATAGCTTGCTCAGGACACAGGCCTTCTATTAATGGCCAGTAAGTGCCTCCTTAGGGTGGTGGTCATCATCAATTGGCCAAATGTGGCACGAATCCCTCTTTTCTCACCTTCATGGAATCAAGACCACTGGCCCAAAGGTGGCAAACCGTCCACCCATTGTCAACAGGGTTTTGCTCACCTTGTGGGCTCCTTAAGGCCTCAGTTCCATGTTATCAGGACAAGGTGAGGTCTCACCCAACTGGCATGGAGCTGTCACACTACGACCCAGAGCTGTGCACCTGCAGGGCTCCATTGTCCCACCTAGTGTCTGAGCTTTCGGCAGCTCTCTGGCTTTAGCCGCCAATGCTTCTCGCCACGCCACGCCACTCAGCGTCCGCAGCCACACAGAGACGCCTTCCTTGGCGGCTGGCGGGGACTTGCCCCGCAGTAGAGGGTGGGCTCTGGTTACCCTGCACCCCCTGGGTCCTGGCTCTGGCAGGCCAACATCACCTGATATGAGGTCAGGGCGGGACGGAAGAGGTTCCTGGTGCTTTGAGGCCCGGCAAAGCCAGTGCGCAGCGGCAGAAGGCTCCAGCTCTGCCTGGCAGAGGTGACCCTGGCCTGGGGCTGGAGGCTCCAGGTAGCACAGAGAACAGCTGGTGCTCCGTTTCTTATGGGGTCCTCTGCGGAACTCAGGTCCCTGACTTTGGTTTTACTGCTTGGGACACTACTAACACCACCACCTCGTCAGTGCGCATGTTCCATTTGAGACTCTTCTGCTGCTCTTTTCAGAGTTGACCCATCTCAGTTGGACATCTTCAGCTCAGGTGTCACTCAAAGTCCTTCCTGATATCTTCCCCCGCCACCTCAAACCAGGTCGGGTCTCCCTATTATGGGTGCTCACAGAACCATGTGCCACTCCCCTATGGCATTGAACATTTGTTTATTACTGACATCATTTGATCGGTTATTTGAGTATGGAAGTTTGAAGTTGGTATGATTGATTGATGTTTGTTATTGTCCAAGTTCCATCTTAATGTCTAGAAGGAAAATCCCCCGGATATAAAGAAGAGCTATCCCAGGTCCCAGGTACAAGTGTGGTACACTGCAGCTAACAGAAGGACCCACCCACCGTGAACAATAGGGAAAAGCAGCAGGAGAGGAGATTAGGAGGGAGATGGGGAAGGATAAGATTAACATTTAAATCAGTGTACTTTGGAAAAAGCAGATCACACTCTATATCCTGGAGTGGATTCATCCAATCATTTGAAAGTCTTAATAGAAACAGACAGGACCTCCCTCCCAGGACTGTGCACTGCCAGCTGACTGCCTTCAGACCCAAATGGCAGCTTTCCTCTGGGTCTCCAGGCTGGTGGCCTGCTCTGCAGATTTAGAACTGGCCAGCCTCCACGAATGCACAAGCCAATTCTTTACAATAAACCTCCCTCCATATATACAAAATCTATTGGTTCTGATTCTCTAAAGAACCCTGTGCCAATACAGATGCCTTCAATTCTTTTTAGACACCAATCAATCCAGAATTTTGGAGCTAATTCTGAAACTTGCAAGCAGCTTGGTATTCTGCACACTTACACAAAGGAAAGGGGTATCAAGAACCTTTCAAACCTGCTTATGAAACTCTTACCAGATCTCTTCTGGTTTGCCCAGTTCCTAAACTCTGCTGCATATTCTTTGTTCCACTATCCATTTGGCTTTCTGCCTATATTTTGGATTCTCTACTCCAGTCATCCCCTGGGATCTCAACAAATGACTGATAGGGCACCCAAATGGGGAAAGTAGGCCTTTGGGTCTCCTACAGAAAATCTCTGATTGACCCTATGACCCCCTCTCTTCTCCTAACACTTGAAAATATGGTTCTTTGTGGCTATTCTGGTTACTCTGTTTGTCTGTTATTTTCCCTTCAAACTTGGTGCCATCCCTAGTACCCACAGACTCTGCTCCTGCCAGCGTCTCCGGCAATTCGACTTTGCCTTTGACAAAAGGCACACACTAAGGAAGTGCTCACACTAAGGAAGTGCCTAAAAGTTCTCCCCACCTACAGAAGAATTAAACATAGTTACACACACATACACACACCCAATAGTGAACATTGTTTATAAAAATAAATAAAATTATTTTTCTGTATCCATGTTTTTATACTAATGTAACTTTATATATTTGTTTTGATGATCTAAAGCTTGTTTGTAGTAGACGTCTCCAGAAGAACTCATGGGAACAATATGTCCTTAGTTATGAGTTAAATATACCAATATATTTTCCATCTTTATACTTGAAAGTCCATATGGATGGATATAAAATCCTTGGATTCTATTTTCTTTTCTAGGGGATATTGTAAGTATCACCACAATTTTATCTGCAATGAAGAAAATATTGATGATTAATTGACCTTTTTCACTTAAGAAAAGTGTGCTAACTGTACTGAAGTGTTTGGTTGTGTCTTTTTTTCTTTGAAGTCTACAAATTTCATTAAATATGTCTAAATATTGGTCTATGTGGAACAATTTTTCTTAAGTATGTAATAAACTATTTTAAAAAATGTAATTTTAAACTCTTTTCTTCAGGAAAAATAGTTAGAATTTACTATTCACTATAATTCTATAGTTTTGTACTTCTTTTGAGACACTTATTATATCATGCTAAATCTCCTTGCATATCTTTAAATTTACAACTTTCTAACAAATCATTTTTATGTTTTTCATTTCTTTTTGGCTATTTTATCCACTCTTCTGTTTCTTCATACTTAATTTTAATTTCTGAAATTATTTTTGAATTTTATTCATAATGCTATATTGAGATCTAACACATGTCCAATTATGACTTGTCATAATTAATATCTTGCATCATTATCTTTATATAGTTTCTCTTTCTTTGAAATATGTTATAGTTCTCATCTTTTTGTGGTCATCTTTTTTCTAGCATGTTTCCTTTGATGGAGAAGTATATTCTGTCACATATTTTTCTTATAAGATGATATAAAATTCTATCTTAATATTTCTGTTATTATATAAGAAATTAGGGAATTTTGTTATTTCTTTTCATTTTGTATTTCTAGAATACCCACTTCTATTGTTTCAGTGTGATATTCAAAATATGTTTTCTTTCTTTTGGATGGCTCCTGTTTTTCTCCTTCCCTTTCCTCCAGGATTTCTTCTTGTTTTATCTGTAATGCACAGTTCCTCAGTGTGAGGATTTTTCTGAAAGAAAACTTTGGTGTCCTAGTTATGTGTCTCAAACTTTTCATTCTCTTTAGGGCTTGTACCGACTCTCTGCATTCACTCACTTTTAGAGCTTGCAGGTCCTTTCCAAAATCAGCCTGCAGTTTTAAGTTGGCTTTCTGAGGTTTCCAGTGAGCCGGTGTCCCTCTGTTTTGCTTAAGGAATTATCCTGACCATTAGCTATCTGGTCATTTCCCATGGTATCACCCTGCAGATTTCACAGCACCATGGGTATTGTGGCTGGTGAAATCTTGTCCTCACATTGCTGTATTTTGTGGTCTATGGTTTTAATAATATTAAACAGTGTGAATACAAATATTTTCTGGTGTAATTATATTATTTGTGTCTTTCTTGCTGCTTAGACAGGGCTTGAGAAAGATTTTCAAATTATACTTTTATTTCCATTTTTGAGAAAGTCCTTGAGTTATTTATTATTCTTCACTATTCTAGCTATTTCATATTATCATTCTCACTTTGTGGAAGGGAAGGTTGGGCTTTAGGGATTAGGCAGTATTTTAATTCAAACCTCTAGTAAAAGTTCAGATATAAAATTATCAATTTTTTTCAAGAGTATGAATTACTGGATATTTTCATCAGCTGCTTTTAAGTCTACTTAAAGCTGACAACCCAAGGGTAAACAGAAAATGAAGAGGTGGAGAATAGGAAGACAGTCTGTGCTAGTTCCATGTTGAGAAAATGGAACCATCATAAATCCTGATGCTTAGCTCATGAGAAAATGAAGGAAGGACAGTGTGTCCAGGGACTTCCAAATTAAGAGAAAACCATGAACTGAGAGAAGAAGGGTCAACAGGGATCTGTGAAAGAACATTGTAAAACATAGGCAAGACTTTGGCTTCTATGAGAGGGCATCAAAGTTTTGCAAGGTGTGCACAAAAAAAATGATAAGAGAACTCATAAGTGTAAATTAGGTCTTACAGTCTTGGGCTCTGAATTATTCACTGACACTAAGTCCAAGAGCAAGAGCGTGGAGAATAGGATATATCAAAAGAATGCATGGATCAGTTGAATCTTAACCATAGCTGGAATCCAAGTGGTACACAACGAATAGAGAATCCAGACTGTGAGGCTGGAGAGTAAACCTAGGAGAGGCCAGCCCCTGATGAAGAAATAAGAAGAAGAATGACTCATTGTTTCTGGGAAGAGTGGGTATGGGTGCCCTGGCACCAGGTGGCATAATCCGAAATGAAAGAGAAGTGCTACTTTAGTTTGAAACTGGAAAGCACATTCTTTAGAAAGCCATATTATCTTTTATAGTTTTTAGAATCCTGCTTCAAAGGGTCCATAATATACACAGGTGAAGATATTGTGGCAATAATGATTCCATTTCTTTGCTTTTTATATCAGCTATATTTTAATACAGCCCTGGAGACTTTATGAGTTGGTTTTGTGATGTCTCTTAGAACACTGTAACTTTTGGTATTTTCCCCATTCTTATTCAACAAAGCAAATGCATCAGGAAAACAAGTGTAAAGGAAAATGCCTGTGACTCACATATTATTTTTATATGCCTGCACATCTGTAAAGATGTTAAAATTCAGGTAGTTCTATTAAAAAAAAACTAAGCATACAGCATCATTAAAATATAAATTTTAAAATCTGTAAATTGAGACTGCATTTCATGTCCATCAACCCTGTGGTGTAAATAGAAGTCTTACCTTTCTCTTTAAACTTTGACTGCTTTTTCCAAACTTGGTATGAT
Source organism: Callospermophilus lateralis (assembly GCF_048772815.1). Classification (NCBI taxonomy): domain Eukaryota; kingdom Metazoa; phylum Chordata; class Mammalia; order Rodentia; family Sciuridae; genus Callospermophilus; species Callospermophilus lateralis. Next base: position 385,978 of record NW_027511969.1, on the reverse strand, counting down.
TGACAAGAATTTGCATAAAAACACTGCATAATGTCATGTAGATTAAAAGACAAGATTACTGTCCAGGCTATTACTCAGCAATATTTTTAAAGACCTATTTATTTAAAAGTCTTACATTGTTCTGTATTATGAGTCATCTCACCACCTCCAATGAATTAAGTGACTCTGACTTGTGCAGCTTTTCAAAATGTATCTTTATTATGTATATTAAGAAATACAGCATGTTGTTTTACTGTATTTTTACATAGTAAAATTATAAGGATAGTCAAACAAATAAACATATTTATAATCTTTTTTATTTAACCTTTTATTTATGGTAAGAATACCTAAAATCTACTCCCTTAGTAAGTTTTTGGTAAACAATGCAGTATTATTAACTATTGTTCTCATGCTGCACACTAAATCTCTAGACTGATTCCTTCTGTCTTAATGCAAATTTGTACTCTTTGATCTATTTTTCACCCTTTCCTTCCTTTTCCTGCTCCAAACAACCACTGTTCAAATCTGTTTCTTTTTATTTGATTTTTCTTTTTTTTTAATGCAAGTATGAGAAAGATAATAGAGAATTTGTCTTTTTTGTGTCTGGCTTATCTCACTTAGCTAAAGTCCTCCGGGTTTATCCAGGGTGTTTCAAATGGTAATATCTTCTTTTTTTAGGGCTGAATTATGTTCTATTGCATACATGTATATACAACAATTATCCATTCTTTCATCGATGGAAACTTAGGATGTGTTCATATCTTGAGAATAATTCTACAATGAAAACAGGAATACAGATATCACCACAGAAAAACTGATTTCACTTCCTTTAGATGTATGTGAAGGGGATGTACAAAGGCATAGGTAGTCAGGGCAAGATGATGAGTGAGGAAGTTCAGGACAGGACCAGATTAAAGGAGTCTGGAGAGAGTCTTCCAATGAGGTCAACTATGGATTAAGGAAAGTGCTGTAGACACAAATGGGGGACCCAATTAGCTAGACACTTCTGTACTAGTGCTCCTAAGCAGGAAATCCAATAGAAAAATTAAAATAGATGAGTGCACACAGGGGAGACCAATGAACAATAGTGAGGAGAACATGGAAAGAGGAGAAGATAAGAAAGGAGATTCCAGAGACCATAAAAAGAACAAGCCAAAACTTCCCCACCAGACTCACAACTCCCCACTTTTCTTCTGAGAAGTCTGTTACAGTCGTTTTTGCAGTAAACCTACTGTTTGCTTGCTATCTCTGTGTCCTTTTCTTCAATTCTTTGCTGAATGGAAATAACAAACCCAAGTCCCATAGATGATAACATACACTCAACAGAGAAGTTGCAGGTCATATGGTGTTCTATTTTTAATTTTTTTTGAAGAACCTCCAAACTATTTTCCATATCAGCTGCTCAAATGTTCCCATTTTTCCACATCCTGGCCAATGCTCAACTCTTTATCTTTTTCATAATCACTCTCCTAACAGGTATAAGGAAATATCTTATTGTGGTTTTCATTTTCATTTTCCTAGTTTAATGATGTTGAGCACCTTTTCATATACCTCTTGGCCATTTGTATATTTGTTTTAAAAAATCATGTCCAACTTCTTTGCCCGTTTCTTAAAAATAAGTTTAATTTTTTTTCTTTTCTTTTTTACCAATGAGTTTTAGAAATTTCTTACATAGTTTGGATATTAACCCTACATGGCTTTACAAATATTTACTCCCATTCCAAAGCCTTTTTTTTATTTTGTTGACCAATTTTTTGCTGTGCATGACCTTTTTAGTTTTATATAGTCCCAAAGGTTCAATTTTACTTTTATAGCCTGAGGGCTTTTGTTTGTTTGTATCTAAAAAATAACTACCAGGGGAATGAGGAAAATTTTGGTTATGCTTTCTTCTGGAAGTTTTAGTTTCACAACTTATGTTGAGGTCTTTAATCAGTGGAACAAAACTAGGTATCAGCAAGAACATGGGAAAATTTTAAGTATGTAAAAATTGAACAACACACTCTTGACCAACCTCTAGATCAAAGAGGAAACCAAAGAGAATTTTTTAAAAAATTAACTAGAGATAAACAAAAATTAATTTGCAAAACTTTTATGAGAAGAGGAAAAAGCAATAACAGAAGAAAAGTTTATAGCAATAAACACTATATTAAAAGAATAAAGATATCTTAAATAAACATCCAACTTTTACCTCTAGGAACTAGAAAAATAAGGAAAAAAAATCCTAACCCAAAGTTAACAGATGGAATCAGGTAATCAAGACAAGAACAGAAGTAAATCAAATAGAAAATGTATAGGAAAAAAACTAAACTAAAATTTGGTCATTTGAATAAACAAATAATATTGATAAAAGTTTAACTAGATTAACAAAATAGGGTGAAGACTCAGGTGATAAAAATAAGAAATTAAAGAAGAGACCATATAGAGAACATCTTATAAATAAAAAGGATAATTATGAACAGTATGCCAAAAAAATGAATATTCTGGAAGAAACAGATAAATTTTTAGAAGCACATACCTTCTAAGAATGGATCAAGAATAAATAGAAAGCCTGGACAGACCAATAAAAATAAAGAGATTAAAGTGGTAATAATAAAAAAAAATCTCCCAGGACCATAAGGCTTCACAGCTGAATCCTACCAAACACTTAAAGAAGAATTAGTATCATTTTCTTTACAAAGTCTTCCAAATAATAGAAGATCAGGGAAGACTTCCAAATTCATTTTATGTTGCCAGCACCACCCTGATACCAGCATCTCAGGTGTGGATGTAGAAGTGGCTTCCTGAAAGTTCCCAAAATCACACTCTGAGGAGCAGTGCTCTTGACGAGGGAGATTACAAAGATGGTGAAGATGCTGTATTTACTATTATTGAGTTCTCAGATTTGTGTGTGCAAACTTGGCCACTGTAAGCAGCTTCAAACAAAATAAATAACCTGACATATGTTATGAATCTTTTTTTTTTCTTGCATAATGCTTCTTTATCTAAAATCTCTATGACAGCATTGACTGGGTCCTAATCAGCTCTGCATCTCTCAATGTACCTGACATTTTATATATTTTTATTAAAATAATCGTCTGTTAGTAAGACAGCACAAAAATACCTGAAAATTTCTTATCATTATGAAAATACTATAAATAAGCAATGCAATAACTCATAGATGATCATAAAAGTTTATTTAACTAAATTCCACTTTGAAAGGCCGTGTAGAAAATAGAAGTTCTAAATTCACACCTGCAGGGTGGGGAGGGCATCACTGTATTTTCACACTTGGATTAGAGGCCTGCAGAGCTTATAACTCTGACCTTGCCTTTCTCTCCCAGCCTTGGGAGTTGGACTGCGAGGACATCACCTGCTTCCCGGAGCCTCCTCCAGGAGGATCATGGGAACTCTCAGCCTCCTTTATCATGTCCAAAGGAGAGCATCAGGGACACCCTATCACCTGCATGCTGTACCTGTGATACTCCCGACACCACCAGCTGTGCAGCAGGGTTTCCACCTCCTTCCTGCGGTGCCTCATGCTCTTTCCAAACAGTGACACATGCCCTTCCAAATGCATCCAGTGATTACAGCCCTCTTTCTGGCCAGTGTCTGTGACTTAGGGTGATTCCTCTACCTGAATCAAACTCCATCCTCCACCCTGCATGTCCGCAGCTTTCTCAGAGTCCCCAGTGTGGTGGCTTCTCTGTGGCCATGAAGAATGCTGGGCTTCATGTGCCAGGTTGTGCCCATGGCGTTTTGTTCATGCTTTTGATATCCCAGTTCCTTCTGCTTTGTATTCTAGTGACTTGAAAACCCAACTTGTCATCCAGGACAGAGTACAGTGCCCAGGACAAGGATGAGGGCCCTGGGTCATGGCCAAGGGTTTCAGCACCCAGCAGGCACTGTGCAGGCTCTGAGGCAGCATTCTTGGATTATCCTCATCTTGGTACATGGGCTGCCTGGACAGTACAGGTACCATGTGTTTCATTGGATTTAGGACTCACTCAACAGTGTCCTCAGGTCATAAACTGAAAGGAAAAGAGGAAAGTTCTCCTTCCCGCTATTCAGTGGAGACCCATACATTAAAAAAAAAAAAAACTCACTAAAACTAGCAGTCAGGCTGCACTGCAATTCTGCAGGAACTTTCTAGCTATCATCAGCCTAAGGAAGTTACTAAAGGACACTGAGAGCTGATCTTTTTCACTCAATGTGAATGTCACAAATCCTATGTGACCCTCACAGGACCGCTGCTCTACTCCCTGCTCAGTGAGGTTATTTTTCTTGAGACTCCAACGATGTGAACTACCATCTCTCTGGTTGGCTTTCTTAGGCTCCATCTGTAGTTGAGAACTCATTCTTTTCCTCAGAAGAAGCCTGCTTTTGCATTCATGAATGCTACTTCTTCCTGAGGTGAAACATTGGCAAGATAAGATGTATTCATTTTCCCCAAATGAAATGACTCATTTTGGATCACTTTGCAAACAGAGGACTTTGCTTATTGTTCCTGGGGACAGTGCATCTTCTTTTGATTCCATTCAGAGACAGTTTTTGGAAACCCCCGAATTTGAATCCTCTAAGGGGGATCCCAGGAGGATAAAGGTTTGCAGAGTTTAGATTCTGAAATGAATGGAGACAAGCAGGGAGGCTGGGAAAGAGCACTAACTGAGATGGTATTTTAAAGACCAGCCCCTTCTGCAAGTGAAAGAACAAACTTTCCCCTGTATTTCCTTCACATCCTTGAAATGAATTCAGTTACATCCACTAACAGGAATAAATAATACTTAATAAGTCTTGTCTCTGGGTCAGGTCCCACCTCATCTGAGCAATCAACATGCACCTTCAAGAGAGTCATAATTGCTTCATTTCTTTAGTTCTGTGACATTGAGGCTGATAAGTGACAAACTACTTTCCTCAGACAACACAACTTTCCAGTGCAGAGTGGGGATGTTTCATAAGAAAGCCTTTGCAATGCAGATATTTTGTGTTACTTGTTGAAAAATGCAGATTCCTGGCCCTCATGCTACTCACTCAGTAGTTCCTATATGGGGCCCAGGAATCTGCATTTTCAACAAGGTTCTGTATGATTCTAACAGGAAGCCTAAATATACACCCTCTTGAGGAAGGGAACTTCTCCAAAAAGGCCAGTGTCCACGTAGGAGTTGTGTACCTCATAACTGTCAGCAGATGGATGTGTGCAAGTTTTGCTTGTGACACTTTGAAAAGTAATGAAGGAAGCAGTTTCAAGCAGCTTGTCCCCTATCTGGGAATCTGATCAGTGACTAGCATTTGCCAGCAACTGGCTCTTATTATTGCTTTAGTTTTACTATTGAATTCCAAGACATAACAGTAATAAATTTGTATTAATATGGTACTATTTGCTAAATGGTCAGTGTTAGTCCTGATATGCCCAGGCAGACCTGCCTGTCAGGAAAGACACTTATTTCTGGAATAGAACTCAAAAATATGCTAGATTTTAATAACTATTTCCCCCCTAACAGAGTGGGAATGGACATCTTGGATAAATGTTTCTGAATTTGATGTAAAGTTTACCATTAAACCTAGCCCTAAAACTCATGGTTTCCAATCCCACTGTCTTTGAGGAATTAACTATAGCCCTATTAAATGAACTTAAGATGCCCTGAAAATTCTGATTTTCACATCCTACCATAAAACTCAATAAATTTAATCTTTTAATTTTTAATATATAAATTATTATATTATCATAGTTAAGCATTTTGTTAACTATAAAATGTTTATCTTTATATACTGAGGCCTAGGAAATTATTTTCTTGACATTTCTTCAAAATTATTATTTGTCATATGTATATCCAATATTTATTAATTTATTGGTTAGTGTGATAAATTTATTTTTCTAATATATATATATATATATATATATATATATATATATACATACATACATATATACATGTACATATGTATGTATAGTGACTTTTTAAAAATTTGTGTTCATATAAGGTAGGTAAAGAGGTCAGTATATTATGATAATTGTGCAATAAAAACTGTTATTTGGTGTGTGAGTTCATGTAAGAGTTATTAAAATATAATATAAAACAAAATTGTCTTAAAATACTACCATGAAAGAAAATCATTATAGTAATGAAGAAAGAGACAAATAGGTCATGGAGCAGAGTAAAATAGTATAGAGGCTCAAATATTTAGATTATATAAAAGGGTATCTCTAATCATTTGGAAAAACACCAGTATTATTTTATGTTGCAGCCTCAGTTAGCTAGTTAGTCATTAAGAAAAAACAAAAAGGACCATGCTTTACTTCAAAAAAAGAAAAACAACAAATGATTCAAAAAATTCATAACAATATGAAAAACTTGAAGTTTTAGGAAAAAAATCAGCATGCTAGGTTTTCAAAATTTATCAGAAAGAAGGGGACATTCTAAGTCTAATTTTAAAAATGGAAAAAGTAAATTAAAGGACAGACTAAATTGCCTACAGTGAACCTCAATATATATTTACTTAATATATAAGGAATGGATTCATTATTTTAATTTCAATTTTATTACTATAGAGATATTTTATTATTACATGTATAAATAAAATAATTGAAATTTAAAAACTAAAACAATAATCATAGGGTGTTTCCCATGGCAACAACAAGTAGCAAGAATATATGCTTCTATTTATTATATCAATACTAACATCCTTGGTGATTATTAGTTACCCATCTAAATAATGTATGACATAAAAAGAAAAATCTCCTTGACTTAAAATCTGTCAGTTTTACCAAGTGGTTTCATTTCTTTGGACTGATAGGAACATTATATTCTGGAAAGTCTTAGCTCCAGTTACCACATAACAAGTTAAATGATTATGAAGGGTCATAAGGTCATGATGTAATATAAAAAAATATATGTACTTTAATTGCCAAATACTCAATTTCAATTGTGCCTGCTTGATTTAGGTAAATGTTTTGTCAAGTTTTGCAGATGAGTGTTTTGTATATTCTCAGGTAATCTTCAAAAAAAATTTTTAAGTGTATGTGCATGTTTCAAAGTTTCAGTATATTTACCAAGGCCAATAAAGAAAATAAAAACCAAAAAAACTTCTCAAACATAACTATCAGTGAAAACTGTATACATCTCTAGAGCAACTGTCAATGAATGTCATATACAAGCTCAAGTTTTTGCTTTATGTAAAAAATCATTGTTAAGTATATCCATTTAAATGAATTGATAAAAATTCATGGAGCTATAAAAAGGCATCTCTAGCAATATGGAGACAAAAGGTTAATAGTGAACACAAGTAGAAGAAACCATTATCTAAGAGGTATGAAGTATGTCTTTCTGAGTAAACAGTTTGAATGCATACATATGGATATGTCATATTTGATGTAGTTCGAGTTAGATATATATTCCAGTTCTTAAATTCATGGAGCAGTACATGTTTGCAAGGTTAAGAAAGCAACTATGATTATCCTAATTTAAAAGTTTAAGGTTATTTATAGAATAATGCAAGGAAACAAAATTCATTATCCTGCAAAGTATGCAACAAACCATTAAATATAGTGATAAAATCAATTGACACAAAGAAATGCAATTATGTTACATTCATGTAAAGCCTTCCTTGAACTAATTTCCAAATATCAATCATGAGCAATATTCATAATATAAACATCAAAGAAGCACTTATGCTTTTAAAAAGCATCAACAAGTTCATACTATCTCACAAAGAGGGCAATGTTAAATCAGAACATCATAATTGTGGCTGGTAATCTCTAATCATCCAAATCTCGGAGCTCAATTTTGTACAACAAAAGCAAAGAAAAAGAGCAATTGCCATTTCATCAGAAAAGGGTATTTTACCATCTCTCTAAAATGTGATGATTTATTCTTAATTAACAACTGATTAAGCAGTATTTCAAAAATTTCTAACACCACACATGACTAACTCGTAAGCAATCAAGGCATTAGATGAAAATTGAAAGCAGGCATATCATAAAGTGTTGATGATCTACACCTGCATTACACATCTGTTCAAGTTCAGTTTGTAGGAAAAATAAACTAATAATTTGTCCATCATTTTGTAATGTTACCTAAAATATTTCTTAATCCTTGTTTTCTTTTTTAAAAACCAGTTCATAAGTAGAAAAATTTAAAAAGAAAAATCTAAAATTGGAAAAATATTGAAAAATTCCTTTGAAATAGATTGCATATAAATAATAATAAGCAATGTTAATAATGTGGTCCTATTTTTCACTACATAACATTTTTAGGAGTTAATATTTAAAATGTATTATCTATAACAGATTTCTTATTTTAATAAGTCTCAGATACATTTAATTGACAGAGATAATAAGAGCTCAAAACATCATTTGTAATTCTCAGGGAAAATATGCCTTCTTAAGAGAGACATTCATACATTCATATAAACATAAAATAATTTAGAAAGTAACATATAGCTTCCAATTCTATAGAGGAAGAAACAAAACAACAACAACAACACAAGTGTTTTGTTTGTTTGTTTTTCTTCTTGCAAAGACATGAGTGGGAAAGGTGCCAGTTAGAAAGTGGGGGTTGAACAAATCTCTCCCACCAACAAGTTTGTGTGAATGAACATAGAAATGGCTCCTTAAAATAAAACAACCACTTAAAGCTTCAAAAGATGTCTCATTAAGTATTTGAATTTTGGTAGGAACAAATATAACAGGTTTTCTTTCATTTCTGTTATTTATAATGAAAACTGCTTTCAAAGAAGGGTGAATCTCCCATCAATAATCTTAATAAGATATGATGTTCAGATTTGGAAAATCCAGTTGAGAAGTGGTAATCTGCTTGGCATGCCAGAAGGGAGAAATTTGGGCTGAATACAATCTTGGATTGAGATTCTAGCAGAGGCTATTTGTAAAGAAAAGCAAAGGTCAATGACACTGTGATCTCAAAAGTTCCAAAAGACATTTACTATTAACCAAGCTCATGAACATTTGTGTTAATTTTAGTATTTAATATTTTAAAAGGAGACTTCCTTCATATCAGACATTTTGTGATGGGAATGAAGCACTATTCCAAGAATAAACCTATGCCACTTCTATCCTTCACCTGGGACTGGTGAAATTGGTAAGAGTTGGTGGTCTATCTAGCCATATCTTGAAAGGTTCAAAGTAAAATTATATAGATAACAACAAGAAAACAACTTCCCTCCTACTCCCATAACCCCAACAAATTTGCCGCAGTCTGGCTGCAGCAAAATAACCGAGGGGTGACGAACAGGGACGAGCAGATTTGCTCCCATCCTATAACGAAAAGTATTCAGTAATAGTCTTTTGCTGCAACTTTTTTCCTGATAATCCTTCTTCTTCTGAACTTTCTTTTTTCTGACTAGACTTTCTGGGCTTTTATCAACACATGCCCTAACTATTCTCAGTTCCATTGGGGTGCCTCCTTTTTACAACAATTTACTTAACACCTCTTCCGTATTTTCATCACAAAGACAATACAACATTTCAAGACAAGACAACACACAAACATACTGTATCAGGAGTGGGAGCCTTTTCCAGCTGGATATTTCCTACTTCTTCTTTTAGAGTCTCTATTTCCTGTTTCAAATCCTGAACAGTTTTCTCCTTATTAGCAACTTTGAGAACTTCAGCTTCCAGAAGCTCTTCCACAGACTTGATCTTTCCATCGATTATTTTACAGAATATTTCAATATTCCTTATGATTGGGAAAGAATGCCAAGATGGTGTATGCTTTTGGCAAGATGCTTTGGCTGTGCAGTCATTGAGGATACCTGGCACCAAGGATTTGGGGGCCAACAGAGGTGAGGCAAAGAATCTCACCCCCCCCCCCACACTGGTGCATAGGCCTATCCACAAGTATGGCTATAAGCTGGACCGGTAGTCAGTGATGGGTATGATCCAATTGCAGTGGTACCAACCTAAGACAGGAGGCTGACTCCTAGAGGTCAGCTCATCCGATGACGGGTAGGTACCCTATGTTGAATTGGACAACCTAACAGACACAGACACCGTCCCTAAGCCACATTGCTTGTTGCTTAATTAAACAGAAGGGGGGAGATGCTAAGAGCCATAGCCAAGTAGTAATGATGCATGGTATTTTTGGTTGAAAGGTGATGCCAGGAAGCCATTGAGATGATATGATTATGTTAAGATGTGCATTCAAATGGATATTAGACCCCTGCTGTCCACCTTAGCCTGCTTTGGGACTCCTGGAGAGTTCCCATTGGTTGGGGAAGTGCAGTAGGAGGAAATTCCAGAGAAGGGATTTGCTGTTGGTGTGGGCCCGGGAGAATGATGCGTGTGGGGGTCGGCATCTTTCCAGGGGAGCATACAGGGCATTGGCAGGAGTTTCAAAATAAAGTTTGTTCCTGTTTGAGTGGCTCGTGATTTTGTGCCCAGCCAGACTGCGGCACAAATTAAGCCTGGATTTAAAACACACATTAATTTGAAAAAATAAGACATGCTTTTTGAATTAATAATTGAATAAAATATGAAGAAAAATTGCCTTAACAGAAATTGGCAAAATTAAAGATCATCCTGTATTAATCAATCCTGAAATTCAAAGCTACTAATGATAACCATGGATTATAATATACACTAAGATCAGATAAAGTAAAACAAGACATTGATATCAGTAGTAGGACACACCCAGGTGTCTTAAGTGAAGGTGCTATGTAAATGCAAAGACAATTACCTAAAGTGCTTTATTTTTTCATCCACAAGAGAATATGTTTAAACCATGTAGAAATAGATACCACATATGAAGAATGTCTTCTAGTGATAAATGGTTTTCATTTTATGCAAACTTCTTGAATTACATTTGGTGTGTTTACAAATAGATAGCAAGCTTCTTAGATACTGGCAAAAGAAAAGTACAGCCTATTCAAAATTTTTCCATTTATATAAAATGTACAAATGACTGCTCAGAAATGCAATAACATTATTTTAGTAATTCCATAGTCTCCAAGTTTCAAAGTACAGCTAGAAGGGATCTCAGAAGAATAATTTGATCCAGTATTAAAGAAAAAAAATTGTTTAAACTATTCCAACAGTAGGATGCCTATTTCTTCTAGTGTATTTGTGCTTATTCAGAACTAGAGATCCACCACTAACCATATTTCACCTGCTAACCATCAAAGTGTCTATATGTAATACATGAATTATTCCCAGATGCTATTTCTCAAAGTTAAACATATATTCTTTGGCTCTTTTTTCATAGAATCAAGTTATGGAGACCTGGATAAGTTTTGCTACTTTTCTTCAGAGACATGAGATTTCTTCTATGAATTTTTATATGAAAATCCAGAGTATCCCAAACTGATAGATAGTAACCCAAGTTGCATGATCAGGAGCTGTCAATGCCACAGTGTTCAATTAAAGAAAAGTTTTTCTCCAGGCTTCTTTCTTCCTTATTGTTCTGTTCCCCTGAATGTCAGAGAGGTGTTTGCATTAGGGCACTCCTTTGGGACTCCTCAAGAAAACAGTTTCAAATGGAAAAGAAGAGGCCTAATCTGTGCCTTTGAAGTAAAGTGCTTTGTAAAAGCTGTGTCTGAATCAGACTCTTGGCCCTGTGTGTGGCTGTGAATTACATTCTCAGCACCCCAGGAAACTCAAGAAAAATCCCATGTGTCCATCCCAATCTAAAAGGATGAAAAAGAAGTGTAATATTGGATGAAGTCTTGCCTTCCTCTGGTCAGGCTCCTTACCCCTATGAAGTCAGAACAGGGATCCTCTGGGTCAAATGAGTTGTTGCAAGCCCTCCAGTAACTAGCACACAGGTGTTTGGGTTTTTTCATGAGTGCAGTACACATAAAGAATCTACCCCTGGCAGGCAGGAGGCCTCTAATTTGAGAAGCAGAGCAGTATGTGCTACAGGCCCATTTTATCTAGGCTGTTTCTCAGGAAGGGTGTCCAGGCCACCATGACATTTGGCATATGATGGGCATGAGAGATTTCTTTGCACACAATCAAAGACTGCTCACCCTATAAAAACCCCCAGCCAGAATGTTATGATGAGTGTCTGTATGGAAAAAGATGAGGGCCATGTGGGAGTGTTTTTGTTAGAATAGTGGTCTTTTGTGTGGTGGTTGGAAAAGATGACTGGCTCCACCTCAGCTTGAACTCTGGTGTGATGCCATTAGAGACTGAGTACTGGAACTGATCTCAGAGAACTATTGCCATGAATTGTGTTGGGATTTTAGAAGGCCAGGCATTAGAGGAGCCTATGGAAACTGAGATCTAGGCCGAGGGTGGCTTTCTCCACAGCACTGGGAATCTCAGCCAGGATTTCACATGATTTTGCTGTGAAAGCCTTCTCAGCTATAGTTGAGAGCCAAAACTCACAGGAACCTCATATTTTAGACCCCAATGGGCCTGGATTCCTGTGACCTTTTGCCACTCCTTGGGAACTTTGCCTGTATATGATCTCCAGAGCTTTTACTGAAAGGAGATTCCTCAACACTCAATGGCTCCTGAATGAAGTAAAACCCACAGTGTCAACTTCTTCATTCTTTAAATATGGCTAGGCCAATACCATGAAGTTTTTGAGAATCCCAAGACCAGAAATCCCTGGAGAACCTTTAGATCTCCTGTTTCTCATCATGACTGAACCAGCGAGTCCCATTTTTGACTGAGTGGAATTCATGACCCTGGTTAAGAACAGAGAGGCCAGTGAGTAGGAGCCAGCAGGGAACTGGACCTGGAGCAATGGAGTGCAGGTGTGTGGTCCAAAATCTGTGGTGGGCCTCTGGACTTCTGTCATTGGCTTCCAAATGACATGTGATTCACAAAGTGCAGCCAGGAGACCCAAAAATATAAAGGCATGTTGTTGTGGGGAGAGGATTTGGTGCGATGCTCAGAAACAAGTTGCTACACTCAAGTGGGAAAGATATATGGGGTAGCAGCCCAGTTTGTGTTTTTGCCTTCAGACCCTGACTCACACCATGTGGCAGATCTCCCTCCAGCACTGTGTCCTGGTTGACCTTTTTGTATTTCAAAAACAAACACCAATTTTCCAGGGAAGCTGTAAGTTATGCCATTAAAACTGGGCATTGAGCCAAAGGCTTCACAATGCACCCAGGGAGACATTCATACCACAACTTCCACAGTAACCTGCATAGAGAGGATTCAGGTCTGCTGCCTCCTGTTCCTATTGGAAAATATGAACCCATCTCCTCCTCTTCACATAGATTCAGATCAAGCTTTCATAATCTCACTACAAAGAAATCTAAAATACAAAGCTATATTTCCAGTGGACGAATGTCTGAGGCAGATAGTCAAGAAGTCATTAGGCCAGCAGGGTTCCATGTTTGTGGAATGTTTACCCTGTCCTCAACTTTTGAGATCTCTTCTGCCACACCCAGGTTTGTGAGCTCCTCAGAATTTCCAATTCCAGATATGTATTTACAGATTTTTTTCCTCTTCTCCTCTCATTGTGTCTTCTTTAGGGTGATAGTAATGTCCAGGCATTGTGGTGGATGACAGTGGAAGATTTTTATGTGCCACGTGTTCCCATATGTATTATACTCATTTTCCATTTTGCCATTTGAAATATTGAATCTCTGACACTAACCCATAACTTTCTAGGCTCTGACTACTTACCCTAACATCAATAAAAATAATTCTAAAGGAATAGAAGTAGAGGCATTTGATAGGAGGCATGGTGTATACTTGGCCTTGCCTTTTGCTTCATCAGAGATACATATTATAAAACCTGTGACACATTTTTCTCATTTTACTTCTCCAAGAATTTTCAAAATCAACAAATATGTAACTTCCTGACTTCCTGTCTCTGTCGCCTGGGTCACAATGTATATTTTTATATACTTATATATAATCCTACTGCCATCACAGTTATATTTTTGAGAGTACTCTCACTTTGGTAAATACAAATTGCATGAAGAGTTCACTGCCCCCCAATACACTGAGGTAACTGAAATTTCAAGCTGTGGTGAGCTTTATATTTCAACAAGTTAGTCATGAAACAATGTAGAGGAGAGTGAATATTTTGGGTACATATGTGAAGGATATGTATCCCCTTATGAATTTCGATTGGCATACATACTATAACATTTTAATGTATTATATATATATATATATATATATATATATATATATATATATATATATATATATTTAGTATAAATTTGCAAACATGAACTATGTGTGTCATATACTTATACTACCTTGATTCTTTCATGTCCATCTGTGTGGATTTATAATCAACTTTTCAGGAGATATTTTTCAGAAATACTCATTTTTTGACATACATATTCATTTTGGAATACTCAAAATGAACTTCAGTGAATATTGAGTAACTACCCTAAAATTTCTACAGTAAGAGACCCAGTTTAACATCAATGAAAGTATAATTATATGGGACATGATGTGTATTTTTAATTAAATTTTTATTCAAAATTGTTATATTCCTATTTCTTCAGTATATATCCATCATAGGATGTATCATTTCATCCACAATTCACAAATGATATGCATATGATTCACTTTAATTCACTCCCTGAATCAGATCCCATGTATTTCTCCATGTTGCTTTACTTGCTTTTTCATGAGATTTCTTTTATATCACATAACTTTTGAATTCCATCATCATTTTCAAAGCAAAACTCAAACACAGTTGGTTATAATTAGTAACCCTAATATTACCACTATATGTATAACTACTTGGATTGAATGTTTGTATGTGAATACCAGATTTCATGTATTTTTTAAAATATCAATTCAATCCATTATTTAAAATAGTAACCTGTTTTATTTTTTATTCACCATATTGTCTATTCATGCATTATCTCTATATACATAAACCCAGGGTACACCTATTTTTATCCCCAAACTCTAAATGATAGGGTTTCAAAACATGCTCCCAGAAATGGTGGAAGTAATACGCATGTCACCTGCTCCATATATTCCTTTCATCACATCATGTTCTGGACACAAAATGCAAAACTCACACTTATCTTATTCTTCTCCCATAGCCTCATTATAAAAAGAGCATGGATTACTAAAATCATCTACGTCTGCATTGCCTATTGTTTTCAAATTTCAATCTTACTGTGAGTATACACTTGATTCTTTCAAGGATAGTGTGTTCAACTACCCCCCTGTTGAAATTATCCCTGATCTTATCACTCATTTTGTACTTTGCCTGATCTCCTAACACAAGATTAGAAGGTTTCATATAAAGGTAATATAATAAATAATAATTATATATACTACTTAATCAAGCAAAGAACTAATGAGATAGGAAAACTAAATACTGAATTTAGTAAATAATCCAAGAAAGACTGATCAATTTGGGATGTGCCAAGGAGCAAACTCAGGGCCTAATGCATGCTCTAATAAGCACTTTACCACTAAGCTGCAATTCCAGCCCCAGTAATACAAGCTCTTAAGTGGCTGATGATGAACATAATAAATAATGATGATTTTTCAAACACATGTTAAGCAGAAGTCAATTTATATATATATCATTTTTGCTTTGGGGACTATGTTGATTTTTCTCAATTTCAACTCTTCAAATTTTACCTGTCAAATTTTCCTTTTAAAATTTATTCTCACATAAATTAAAATTAATTCTACACCTGCCAAAAACTAACTTAACACATAGATCTCAAGAAAATTCATATTTTACACAGAAATAATAGAGGCAGCACATGGTGGGTTTGAAATCAGAAACTTGGGGTTCAACTGTTAGCTTTGTTCTTCATTAAAGGGAGAGGGGAAGGAGAAAAATGGAGGTGGAGAAGAAGTGGAGGAGATGGACTGGAAAGGGAAGTGAAGCCAGGGAGGAGGAGAGTGGAAGGAAGAGAAGAATATCTTTCTGTGAGAGTTATGTCATGAAAATGAAAGGAATTGAAATACAGGTAAGTGTCTCACAAAGGAATGGTACTCTGTCATCATATGTTATGTGTAAGTAGATTAAGTCTTTTGCAATCCAGGGCCATTCTTCATGTTTGTGTTAAGTTGGAATCTCCATGCACCATGATCTCCAGCTGCTGCTTCTCTGTCTCCTTCAACTTTTTATATATGGAACCATTGATTTCCTGTATGTGCTGATTCAGCCTCCCCAGAGTTTTCATAAGAAATCCCAAATGAGCCAGAATATATCCCCACAGCAACCACACCAGTGTCTTCCTAATTTCAACCTAATCCAGTGGAGTTTTGAATTGTTGTTTGCATACTTTTCATTAAGGGTCCACACATTACTTCTCCCAAGTGTTCCTTGCTGCTAATATCTGTAAAAAGTTAGAGTAATGCAAACCTATCGGGCTGCTGTGAAGATTAACTTAAGGAATGGATAGAAAATGCTCAGGAAGAGTAGGAAGAGGTTAATGAAGAAGAGGAATGGGATTGAGGGTAAAGGAGGAGGGACAGGAAGAACACTGGAATGAATCTGACCAAAATTTCCTATGTAGATATTTGAATATACCACAGTAAATCATACACACACACACACACACACACACACACACACACACACACACGACACTAATTTAAGGAAATATATTGATAAATTGAAGAAAGATTAGTAGAATAGACGAAAGGGAACACGGAGGGAGGGGAGGGAAAGGGGAATTACTAGGAACTGAATCAGAGAAAACTTTATTTCTTGCTTGTATAATTATGTCAAAATGAACCCTAATAGTATGTATAACTAAATAGAAAAAGGAAATGCTCAGGAAAATGATTCCCAAAGCAAATGCTCAATAATATATATATATATATATTTGTACATTCTCTTCTTCCTGTTATAATTGCATTAATTATTTAAAGGCACTATCTTCTTGGGTCTAATGATCAGTTCCTGTTTACAGCCCACACTAATGTTCTGGTGCCTTTCCAGGTTTCAGGTTTGACATTCTCTTCATATTCCCACTTTGGTTAATTAGTTTAAAATTTTATTCACTTGTTCATTCATAAAATCAATTTACAGCTGATTTTAATTATTTTAAGAAAAATGGTAAAAAAAGAATGCCTAAGATAAGACAAGAAATGTGACAATGAATGTAAGAAAAAAATGTTCTACCCAGTTCAGTATTGGGAAGGATAGAGGTAGAGAGGACAATTATATCCATGCACAATAATTAAGACATGGGTCTTTACTCCTAAATAGGGGGTGAGAATGATGGGAAAAAATTTTCCTTGTTTATTTTTGGTTTTCCAGACCTTGTGACCATAATCCCTATCTTCAAGTGGTAAGGGAGACAGTGTTGTTAATTTCCATGGACAATGGAAATTTTTAAAAATATATACAATAAGGGAGGAGAGATTGGCACATACACATATCATACCATGAAGGGCTGTGTGTGTGTGAGTGTGTACACATATTTTACGTGAAGTCTCCCCCCTTATCATCTGTCATTCCACTCCTGTCTTACAGTCTTTTCTACATGAAATATCCAGAAAAGTGTCGTTTTTCTGTGTCATTTTTCTCTGCTCAAAGCTCTTCAGTGGCATCTTGCATTGCTCAGAATAGTCTTAACTAGTTGATATGACTGAGTTCTTAAAGGAACCATGCTTTCTGAAATAAATAAGCTAGAAAAGAAGAAGGAGAAGAACGAGGAGGAGGAAAAAGAAGAGTAAGAGGAGAAGGAGAAGGAAGAGGGGAAGAGGAGGAGGAGGAAAAGGGGAGGAAGAAGAAGAGGAGAAAGGGGAAGAAGGAGGAGAAGTAGTAAAGGAGAAGCCGGGGAAAGGGTATGTGTAGAGGAGATCTTGATGTATTCCTGGTGCTACAACAAAATACCCACAGACTAGGTAATTTGTAAACAATGGAAATTTATTGCTCATAGTTCTGGAGGGTGAGAAGCCCAAGATCAAGGTACCAGCAGATTTGGTGAAGCTCATCTTTATTTCCAAGTTGTCATCTTGTTATTGCATCTTCACCTGGCAGAAGGTGAAGGGTCAAAAGTGCCCGAGTGATTTCTCCCAGCTCTTTCATAAAAGCATTGTTCCCATTAATGAGGGTTTCACCTAGTCCCCTCCCAAAGGTCCCATCGTCTAATATTATCATCTTGGGGTTTAAATTCCAATATATGAATTTTGTAGGGGCATACACATTCAAACCATATCAGTGGAGAAGAAGAGAAGGAAGAATTGCTTCTAAATGATGTAGCAGAGAAAGAATTCATGAATTCAAGGGAAGTTGTCCTTTAACTAGAAGGAGATCAAGCATAAATATGGTAATCAAGTCCTACAGATAGTAAACTTAGGTCAATCCTAACCGGATAATGTATGCAGTCTATATTTCACAAGAGTTCAGTTCATCACGTTGTGAGAGAGCTGAGAATTTGTACCTTTATGTCACTAATTATTTTTTAGTGGCTTTTCCTGAAGGAACATACATTTTCAGGCTTTTTGTATCTCATTTGTGTAGACAGGGTATGCTCATCATCCTGAAGACAGCTCTATGTTTAAAAGATGCAGATTTGGACTGGTAGAATATGAGTTAGTGGGGAAATCTGTGGATGATTATAAGAAACGTGTGGGAAACATGATCTGCTACAATTCATCCATATCAATGGTCAGATCCATTCAGTTGTCACATTAAATCCATTACACTGTTGCTTCAAGATGATGTCTGATAAAATTCCTAGAAAAATAAAAATGAAAAGGAAGTATTAGTGAGTTATACTATATTGTGCTCTATGGCAGGACTTCCATCATAGTTGGTCCTGTCGCCTAAGTAATGTACACCATCTCCCACCTTCACCATTTATTCTAGACTTCTCTGACACTTGGTCAACACTTCTGCTGCCGTGGATTAGAGGAGGATGATTTCAGAAGCTCAGTAAATAGATAGCCAAGTTCATTGCTCCAGGGCCTAGTTGAGGCAGAACTTCATGGTGGAACAATGTGGTAGAGGAATGTGGCACATGCTACCAGGAATCAGGGAGAGAGAACTCTGATCAACAAGGACAAAATATAAGTCCCAATCGCACACCACTAGTGACCCCACCTCCTCCAGCTATATCCCACCTGCTTAGAGTTACCATCCAGTTAATCCCTATCAGCAATGATCAGGATGTAGCTCTCATAAACCAATCATTTCATCTCGAAACTTTCTTGCATTGTCTCACGAGTGAGTTTTTGGATGATACCTCATATCTAAACCATAATATTCTGCCTGTACCCTCAAAAGCTCATGTCCACCCCACAGTGAAAAATACATTTAGTCCATTTCCAAGTCTCAATAATTCAAGGATTGCCTAAACATTCAAGTTCAAAGTCTCCACTGAGATTCAAGGCAAACTCTCAGCATGAGTCCCTCTAAAAGTCTGAAGCAAATTATATATATCCAAAATATGAAGGCACAGAATAAACATTTGTATTCCACAGGGGATAAATAGGGGGATAGAAAAAAGAAACAAGATCAAAGCAAGAGAAAAATTCACCTGGGAAAAGAAGTCTTGTAGCTCCTGAGACCCTGCAAGCAGCCGCTGAGAGGGTGCTGCCTGGAGATGTGTAAAGGAAGCTCAAATAGCACTGGATACTCTCCAGATTAAGAGATGCCAGTAATATGGAGTGTCTTTTGAGGAAAGCTGTAGGAATTGAGCAGAATTAAGCCAACAGAGAGGGAGGCCAAGTGGTCTTCAAATAGCAAGGACATAGGGGTGGAGCTGCACAAGATTTTTGGAGAGAAAGTTAGGATGCCATGTACCCCAGTTGCCAAACATGAGGCTACAAGACTTGAGTTTATCCTTTCCTTTTTTTAGTATATAAATGATATTTGACAAAACCCAATCAATCACTCAATGATTCTAAAAGTTACTACTTCCCCTATATTACTTGAATGCTGGAGATAATGCAAAAGAAAATAAATCCATTCCCTCCAATCCCATCCCAATTCACCTCAGAGGAAGGTTAGATATAAGACGCTATTGAATTACAAGTTACAATACAGTTTCCACCAGTAATTGCATCTATGTTACCATCAGGCTGGTAAATGACCCCACCTCAGGATTCTCTCCCACTGTCCACTTTCTAGGACCAGCTCTGTTAACTCAGTTAATTCTCCAAAGTGAAATCCCAAGATAAGGAGTTTGAAATGAAATGAATTTACTAGAGAAAGTTCATTGAAAAAAAAAAAACTGGAAAAGGAGTGGGGGGAATTAGAAATTGGTTTGCCTATATCTCTCCCAAATTTTCAGTGTAATGTCATCAGGAATGAGACCTTGTGAATGGGATCAAGACCCTAATAAAAGAGTGCCGCAGTCTGGCTGGGCACAATTCAGGAGCCACTTGTCAAAAGAAACTAACTTTATTTTTACAACCACACAAGATAAACAAAACAGCTCCTCAGGAAAAAACCCTCAGAGTCCAACTGCCACCACCGGCTTCCCACAGGCCACACACCCCAACAACAACTTCCTCCCACAATCCTCCTGCTCTTGAGGCCGATTGGCTGGGTCGCATGGGCGGAGCCAAAAAAGTCCCCCAATGAGCAGCTCCGTGGTCTGAAAGGGCAGGGAAACAGCCCAATGAGCATCACCGCAGAGGAGCCAATCAGCTAGATGTTGCTAGACGTTGCTGGGGCTGCTGTGAGCCAATCATCAGCTGGCAGTCTGAAAGGGCAGGGAAACAGCTCAATGAGCATCTCCACAGAGGAGCCAATCAGCTAGGTGTTGCTTGGGCCGCTGTGAGCCAATCATCAGCTGGCAGTCTGAAAGTTTGCTGGAGCCCCTTCGGCTGTGGCTCTCAACATCTCCCCCTCTCTGTTTAAACAAGAAGCATGTGGCTTAGGGACCGTGTCTGCCTTAGGTTGTCCAATAGTACATATGGTCCTTACCCATTATTGGATGAGCTGACCTCAAGGCGTCAGCCTCCTGTCTTAGGTTGGTACCATAGTAATTGGATCTTACCCGTCATTGACTACCAGTCCAGTATACAGCCACACCTGTGTAGAGGTCTTCGTACCAGCGGGGGGGTGAGGTTCTTTGCCTCACCTCTGTTGGCCCCCAAATTTTAGCTGAACGATCATGATAAACAGAAGGGAGGAAGATACACCAAGCCAGCTGACGGCTCCTTTTGGAAAAATTGTACCACCGATGACACCATCAGCATAAATACCCCAACACTACCAGAAGTTGCTGCACCAACAGATAGTTCACAATGCATACAAGTGAGTTCACGATGCATATAAGTGATACATAGTCCAGGCAAGTTCTGCAAGCAGTTCAGTGATGGCTATTGCAGAAGCTGTAGATTGGTTTTATCTTTGTCTTCATGCACTGGGATGAAGATAGGAATTCTGACAATAATGGCTAAAGAAAAATTATATAACATTATATAACATTCCAGAAGGCACTAAAAGAAAACAATTTTCTTAACAATTTACATTGTCTTCACCGGCACTGGGATGAAGATAGGAATTTTGGCAATAATGGCTAAAGAAAAAATTATGTAACGTTCCAGAAGGCATTAAAAGAAAACAATTTTCTTAACAATTTACATTATCTTTAAGAGAATTATTAAATATAATGAAAAGGAAAGGTGAAAGTAAACAAACAGATCTGTTAACCTCCTTTTTTGTTCACATTATAAAACAATCTTCAACAGCTGTTTACCCAATTTAAATTAAACCATTTAAATCACGTGAATAAAAAAAAAATTATTTGGATCCATTTTTTTCATGAGCGCTCATCATATATGACATATGGACATACGTACATTCAAACACAAAACACAAGTGTGCACACATAATACATATGACACATAACATAATAGTAAAGGCCTTATAACTTTTTACAGGTGAAATCTCCATTGCAATGTTTAAAAACTCTATAGTCAAAAAATAGAACTGATCAGCAAAACATTAACCTAGGTCTGTATGAGCTCAAAAAAAAAAATATAGGAAAGGGCAATAATAAAATAGATATTGAAAAAAGCATTCTGGTTCTGTCGCAGATGTAAGAATAACCAAACTGGAGTTCTGGATATCACATCTTCTTTTTGGTCTGTAGAAATCGCTTTAGTTAATCTGTCTGGAATCCAAATCAGCTGCTGTTCTCCCTGTGGAAACACATAAACAGACCCCCGATTCCAGGCAATCACTGGGTCAGCACCTTAGTTAATCTCTCTGGAATCCAAATCGGCTGCTGTTCTCCCTGTGGAAACACACAAACAGACCCCCGACTCCAGACAATTACTGGATCAGGACCTTTCCATTGTCCTGTTAGAATATCCTTCCAAAGTACCTTGGGCTTATATACATTTTTTGGACACATATGCCTTTCCGCAGCACTAAGCCCTGATGAATCCAAATTTAAAAAGTTTAGAGTAAAAAGGATTATTTTAAGTTTATCTTTGGGGAATATATACCCCTTTCCAATTCCTTCTTTTTGCTTTAATAAGTACATTTTAATAGTTTGATGAGCTCTTTCAACAATGCCTTGTCCCTGTGGATTGTATGGGATTCCTGTTATATGAGTAATTCCAAATGATGAGCAAAATTGTTTAAAAGAGGTAGAAGTATAACCAGGGGCATTATCTGTTTTTAACTGTTTTGGAACGCCCACAGTGGCAAAATTTTGTAAGCAATGAGCTATAACATCTTTAGTTTTTTCTCTGGCATGAAGAGAGCCCATCAAAATCCAGAAGAAGTATCAACTGTAACATGCAAATATTTTAATTTTCCAAATTCTGGCAAATGTGTGACGTCCATCTGCCAAATATGGTTAGGTATCAATTCTTTAGGATTGACTCCAAGATTAACTTGTGGTAAAAAGGTCACACAATTTTGACATTGTTTTATTATTTGTATAGCTTGTTCCTTAGTTATTTTAAAACGCTTTTGTAAAGTATTAGCATTGACATGGAACTTTTTATGAAAATTTATAGCTTCTTCTAGTGTAGAGAAAATGTGTATGTCATGTGTAGTTTTATCTGCTAAATCATTGCCCAAACTAAGGGCTCCAGGCAATCCTGTATGTGCCCTGATATGTCCTATAAAGAATGGATCTTTTATGTCCCAGATTAGACTTTGTATAGTGGAAAACAAAGAGAAAATAGTAGAGGAAGGGGAAATCCTACCAGCATCTTCAAGGGATACTATAGCATTAACTATATATTGACTATCGGAAAATAAATTAAATACAGAATTTTTAAACATCACAAAAGCCTGTAATACTGCCTTAAGCTCTACCTTTTGAGCTGATTGTTTGGGTACTAAAAATATAAAAGTTTGATCAGGTGTAACTATTTTTTTTTCTTTTTTTTTTAATTTTATTTTTTCATTGGTTATTCAAAACATTACAAAGATTTCAGAATCATATCGGTTACACATCCACATTTTTATATAATACCATAATAGTAACTGTAACTATTGCTGCTTTACCATTATTTGATCCATCAGTGAATATATTTGGAGCATTCCCGATAGGTGTTTTTCTTGTCATTTTTGGAAAAATTACAGGATGCGATGACCAAAAAGACAATAAAGGATTAGATGGTAAGTGGTTATCAAATGAAACATTAGATTTGCACATGATTATTGCCCAAGTATTTAACTCATTAGCTAACTCATCAATTTGATTCATAGTATATGGAGTAATAATTTTATTGGGAGAAATTCCAAACACTCCCTTTGCTGCTTTTATTCCTTTGAGTATTAATTGTCCTACAGCCTCAGGATATCTAGTAAGAATAGTGTTAGGAGAATAAGATAAATGTATCCACAATAATGGACCTTCTTGCCAAAATACTCCTGTAGGAATATTTTTTGTTGGTAGTACAATAAATAATAAAGGAAACTTATATCAATTCTATCCAAATGCATATTTTCCATATATGTTTCAATGATTTTTAATGCCTTTCTTGCTTCAGGCGTTAACATTCGGGGTGAATTTGGATCTGATGGACCTTTTAGGATATCAAATAAAGGTCCCAACTCTCCTGTTGGTATACCTAGATAAGGCCTTATCCAGTTTATGTCTCCTAATAACTTTTGAAAGTCATTAAGTGATTTGAGTTGATCTACTCGTATTTGAATTTTTGGTGGACGGACCATGGTTGAGGATAATAGAACTCCTAAATAATTAATTGGAAAATTTAATTGTACTTTATCTATTGCTATCTCTAGATTATAATTTTTTAATAAGTTTGTAAGTGTGGCATAACAGTCTAGCAATGTGTTTTTAGCTTTGTGTGCTAATAATACATCATCCATATAGTGAAATATTTGTAGTTCAGGATTTTGATTTCTAAGTGGCTGGATTGCTTTGTTAACATAAATTTGACACATAGTTGGGCTGTTAGCCATCCCTTGAGGGAGTACTTTCCATTCATATCTCTGATCAGGACCTTCATGATTCAGTGCAGGGATAGTAAATGCAAAGCATGGACTATCCTCAGGATGAATTGGTATTGAAAAAAAACAATCTTTAATATCTATAACTAAAACATACCAAGTTTTTGGCAAAGCAGACAATTGAGGAATCCCCGATTGAGCAGGTCCCATAATAACCATCTCATTATTAATGGCTCTTAAATCTTGCAATAATCTCCATTTACCAGATTTCTTTTTGATGACAAAAATGGGAGTATTATGGGGAGATACAGAAGGTTGTATATGTCCTTCTGCTAATTGTTGTTTGACCAGATCATGGGCTGCTAGTATCTTTTCTTTAGTCAGGGGCCACTGAGGAACCCATACTGGTCTTTCTGATTTCCAAGTAATTTTTATTGTCTCAGTGGCCCTTTCTGAAAATCCAACCCATGTCTGTCTGTTCCTTGATCTATTTGTATTGGTGCTGCTATACCTTGTTCTTGTTTTCCTAATCTTTTTCCTTTCCTAAAACCTTGTCTAGTCATAATAGTGGGTGCATTTTGGTTGATGTTATTTGTTAATGTCAAACCTAATTGATCTAGGACATCTCGTCCCCATAAATTTATAGGAAGATGATCCAATACATATGGCTGTATAGTTCCTTCACATCCTTCAGGATCCTTCCAATCTAATACCATTGCACTTCTATGGGGATTAATCGCCACTCCTAGGCCTCGAAGCGTTTGAGTGGCTTGTTGTAATGGCCAATGTTTTGGCCATTCTTGACGAGAGATGATGCTAAGGTCTGCACCTGTATCCAGTAGCCCATTAAATTCATGTCCTTGAATATTTAGTTTTAGCATGGGGCGAGAATCTAAATTTAAAGACAGCATAGCCCAATCTACACCTGTGGAGCCTAATCCCTTGGAACCTCTTTCTATAGCACGACTGGAAAATTTATCATGTAGGCTTGGTATTATTAGTAACTGTGCTATTCTATCTCCTGGTGAAATTACTGATATACCATTTGGAGAACTGGCTATAATTTTTATTTCACCTTCATAATCGGGATCAATTACCCCAGGACTTATCATAAGTCCTTTTAGAGTAGAAGAGCTGAGTCCCAATAATAAGCCTACTGTTCCTTTGGGAAGAGGTCCTTTCACCCCTGTGGGAATGATTTGAACTCCCATCTCCGGAGTTAGTACTGATCTGGCGGAGGCGCAGATGTCCAACCCTGCGCTCCCTCTGGTTTGTCTGATGAGGGATCTGATGGACAATGTGTCCTGGGCACTACCCTGATAGGGTTGCTGGGTTCCTCCGGTGCTCCGTATATTTGTGGTTTTGGGCCCCGGAGCATTGGGCCCCCCTGTCCATTTTTTTGCAATGGAGCCCAATGCCTTTCTCCACGATATCGTGGATAAACACTTGGTCCTTGTTCGTTTTTTGATAATGGAGTACCCTCTATGGTGGTTTGAGAACAGCATTCATTAGCCCAATGTCTCCCTCTACGGCATCGTGGGCAAATACCTGGTATTCTACTCCTTTGATACCTAGTTTTGTTAAACCCTCCTCCTATGGGGCAATTCCTTTTAAAATGTCCTGTTTGTTCACAATTGTAGCATGTTCTTGGCCTGGAATCTAAAGCCTGTTTTACTGCAGCTGCCACAATTTGCCCTTGTTCATTAATGTCTCTGGCATCTAAAGCCTGTTTTACTGCAGCTGCCACAATTTTCCCTTGTTCATTAATGTCTCTGGCATCTAAAGCCTGTTTTACTGCAGCTGCCATGACTTGCTCTTGTTCATTAATGTCTCTACATAATTTAATATATGTGTTTAAATCTTCATGTTTCCATGGTCTAATGATATCTCTGCACCAACGATTCGCTTGGTCATAAGCCAGTTGTTTTATTAATGGCATTGCTTGTTCTGTATTCCCAAAAACTCTGGTAGCTGTTTGAATAAGCCTATCTACAAATTCAGCATAAGATTCATTAGTTCCTTGTATTATCTTAGATAATTGACCTTGTAAACCTCCATGTCCTTGTAAAGTCTTCCATGCCTTAACTGCATCTACAGCAATTTGTAAATATACACCAGGATCATATGCAATTTGTTGGTGCTGACCCTCATAAGGTCCCTTTCCTAACAACATATCTAGATTTCTCTGAGGATAACCAGCTGCTGCATTTCACCTAGCTGTCTCCTTGCAAAATTCCTCATTGGCAACCTTCCATAACAGGTATTGTCCTCCATTTAGCACAGCTTTACACGTATTAGCCCAATCTGCTGGCGTCAAGTTCAAGTTGGTAATGGATTCCACCAAGCTTACAGTGAAGGGTGCTTGAGGACCATAGGTTGTTACAGCCTCTTTTAGCTGCTTCACTGTTTTGAAATGTAAAGTATGGTAAATTCGCTGCCCTCCTACCTCAAATACAGGGCATGTTAATACTTGAGATCCTGTCTCAGGATCTGAACTATCCACTGTGGGGGTTGGGGGCCTCTCAGCATATGAAGGTGGCCTTGTCAGTTGGACACTTACGTCCTCTGGTGATAGAAAGGTGTTAGTAGCAGTCTCCTGTAGAGGTGGTGCTGTTGGTTGGACACTTAAGCCCTCTGGTGATAGAAAGGTTTTAGTAGCAGTCTCCTTTTGTAACTTTCCCCCTGATGGCTTTTTCTGCTCTAAACTTTCTTTCTCTGTCTGATTAGCTCGAAAGACCTTCTCTTTTACTTGAATCTTTTCCTCTTTCTGACTAACTTGAGAGACCTCCTCATTTACTTGAATCAATATGTCTTCTCCTTCCTCTACCTTTGTCTGAATTGAAGGTTTTGGACTAAGAAAACCAGATACCAATGCCCACAATGCCAATGTGCCAGCTGGCAGCGTTCCTGGGCTGTTCTTTTCTATTCTTTTTAAATCTTCACCATGATGGTTCCATTGTGATATATTTAACAACTCCTCCTTAAAAAGCCATGGGCTACATTTTTGCATTGTATCAACGTATGCCCTGACTGTTCTTGATTTTACTGAGATGCCTTCTTCCTCTAACAATTTACTTAACACTCTTTCAGTTTGTTTTTTACTAGTTTCTGATCCCGTATTTCTACTATAATACAACCCAACAAGATGACGCCAAACAAAACCGAGACAGAATGAAATAAAAATGGAACAACAAAAATTCCTTATAGCCTTTCTATCCTCCTTATATGTGCATCCGTCCTTTCTCCCTATCTGTTCCTCAGACGTAAATAGTTTTTCCTCAGAAGTGAGCGGTTTTTCTTCCATCTCACTCATCTCCAGGGACAGGCAACTTAAAACAAAAATGAAGCAAAACAAAAGAGGAATCTTAAAATGGCTCCCCATCCTCTCACCCTGCTCTCAGGGGCGAGCGGTTTACTTACCCTCAGTCGGTCCCCATGCGAGCCACCAAATGCCGCAGTCTGGCTGGGCACAATTCAGGAGCCACTTGTCAAAAGAAACTAACTTTATTTTTAGAACCACACAAGATAAACAAAACAGCTCCTCAGGAAAAAACCCTCAGAGCCCAACTGCCACCACCGGCTTCCCACAAGCCACACACCCCAACAACAACTTCCTCCCACAATCCTCCTGCTCTTGAGGCCGATTGGCTGGGTCGCATGGGCGGAGCCAAAAAAGTCCCCCAATGAGCAGCTCCGTGGTCTGAAAGGGCAGGGAAACAGCCCAATGAGCATCACCGCAGAGGAGCCAATCAGCTAGATGTTGCTAGATGTTGCTGGGGCTGCTGTGAGCCAATCATCAGCTGGCAGTCTGAAAGGGCAGGGAAACAGCTCAATGAGCATCTCCACAGAGGAGCCAATCAGCTAGGTGTTGCTGGGGCCGCTGTGAGCCAATCATCAGCTGGCAGTCTGAAAGTTTGCTGGAGCCCCTTTGGCTGTGGCTCTCAACAAAAGAGACTTTCCCTTTCACCTTGTACAATATGGGGATGGTGTTCTTCCCTCTAGAGGATGAAGCCATGTCCAGACAAACAGATGTGCTGATTCCTCCATCTTGGACCTCCCAGCCTCTGGAATGGTGGGAAATAAACTCTATTGTTTATCAATGACCCAGTCTGTGGTATTTTAGGATAGCAGAACAAACAGGCAAAGTTCAAGCAAGAGCGTGATACCCACAAAAGCCCTATAGGTACCAAATTAGACTTTTGGTTTCTGACTAACAAATTACCACATTTTGTGACAATACAATGCCTACTTATTTCATAGCTCTACAATTTTGATGTCCAGCCAGACTCAACTGGGTTCTCTGCTTAGGGATCATAAGGCCCAAATTAAGGATTGGTCTGGTTAAGTTCAGACCTGGAAAGTGAGGATGAACATGCATCAAAATTCCCTTAACTATGGTAGAACATATTTCCTTATGATTGCTGGATTGAAGTCCTTGTTTTCTCGTTGGCTGTTGGGCTGTTGTTACCCACCTCTGCTAAAATCTCTCTACAGCCTTCACACAACCACTTTATCTTCAAGGTCAGCAGTGGCTCATGGATTCCTTCACATGCTTTTTATCTCTTTGACTTTTTCTTCTGCTACCAGCTGGAGAAAAATCCCTGAATGTAAATATAAATAAAATAAGATGCTGAAGGCAGGTTTTAACCCTGAGTCCTCAATCTGTTAGAGTCAAGTTTTCTGTTTTGACACTTTAAGGCCTTTTGCAGGTTGAGTTGTATGATATTAGGCGATTTGAAAAATCCCTGCTTTTAAAGGATAGTCTCACCTGAATAAGCTCCTTGTATTGAAGTCAACTAATTAGAAAACTTAATTAAATATGCAAAATCCCTTTGTCACATAACAAGAGTTAGAGGAGGAACACCATGGGGCAGAGACCTCAAGGGCCATGTAGAATTCCATCCACCACAGTCTGGTACAGAGCTGTCATGCACCAAATATATAAAACAATTAGTTTACTTAAAAACAAACAAACAAATAAAAAAACCTCATCTTTCACTGAGTTATTACAAATATTAAAATGGATAATGCATACAAAAGTACAGATAGTCCCTAACTTAAGATGGTTTGACTTGAATTTTCAACTTTGGGATGGTGCAAAAGCAAAGCACATTTAGTAGGAAATGAGATTATGCATTGTATTTTGAATTTTTATCTTTTCCAGAGCTAGCAAAATGTGGTACAGTACTCTCTTGTGTTGCTTGTCATCTCCCAGGCAACCATGAGATCACAAACATAAATAACCCATTCTTTGCAGTGTCCTGCAATGCTATAGTTTTCAGATATAGTGGTTTTTTTATTATTTTGCATCCCATCATGTCTGCAAAATGCCTATTATGTGTATACATGAGATATTTCACTCTTTATTTTAAAATAGTCTTCATATTAGATAAGTTTGTTCAACAGTAGGATAATGGAAGTGTTTGGAACACTTAATCTTAAAGATAGGATAGGCAAAGCTGTGATGCTCAGTAGGACCAACCAGGTGTATCAAACACATTTTCAACTTAAGAAATTTTCAATTTTCATTTGGTTTATGAGGATATCACCCCATTGTAAGTTAAGAAACATCTTATTTAGAGGAGTGCTCTATTCATAGTAAGCAACAGCAAATCCCTCAGCTCGTAGATTAACAAGGTTTTTATAGCTGTTCTCTGAATAAGGACCTCTACTGACCACGCTTCCTAATATTCATGCCCTTATATAATTCCTGACCCTTGAGTCTAGGCTGACGTTGTGATATGCTGGTAACAAATAATTTGTGAGAGGGGTAATACTGTCTGACTGACTCCTCATCTTATGTCATAAGAACTCTTGTAGTTTCTAACTTTGTCTCTGGGTAAAACCAATTCTGCTCTAGGGAAAACCAATTTTCTCAGACCACTATGCTCTGTGGATACTCCAACTAGTCATGTGAAGTGATGGCATGGAAAAAAAAAGATGCTTGAACAGCCCTAAGTAGTTTTAACTCAGGCAGATGATAGACCAGTGATTGAAGAAGTTATCTTGATCGTGACCCTGTTAAACCTTCAAAAGTCAATTAACATCTGGCTGTAATGCTATGTGAGACTCACAGAGCCAGTAAAGATAATAATAAATTCTTGCTTAATGTCAACAAGTTTGCTATTTTATTTTTGTTTTTTGTTTGTTTATTTGTTTCTTTGCAACAATGGACAACTAGAACAAAGTTCGAAGCAAGTTACTAAATTAAGTTGTCATTGTAATATATTTTCATGGTGCAAATTCACATTACATCCTTTCCCAGGTTCTTTTGTAATTTTGAGACTGGTTGATCTAGAGGTTCTTTGTGTTGTGGGAATCAGTCTTTCATTTGCTTTATGTAGACTTATTGTTCATTAGAACACACTTCCATTCCTTGACCATCTGTGATAAATGTCTATGTCTATGCACGGATGGTCAGAACTCAAATTAAATCTGACATCCACACCAAGTGGTTGGACTTAATTTGTCCTTCCCTGGCTCCCACTTATTACAAAGAGACCTGATCATTCAAGTGCTTTCAAGCTACACATTCTTGTAGTTGGAAGTTATTACATGTTGATAGTTATCTTCACTGACATTCACTAGCCTTGATGTGGCAGGGAATTTTAAATAGAACTGAGAAACAAAGGCAATGCAGTTATGCAGACACCGGAATGTGAAATAACACTCCAGTGACTTAATGAAATGGGATCAATATAGCTCTAATAAAATATGAAGGCTTTCGAGTTTCAGATCCTATTATCTCCAGTGATACTCTACTTTTCTGTCTTTTAAAAGTGCAGATGCAATCCAGTTAGAAAAATGTCAGAGTTCTCCTGCAACAACAGAATGCTGTACACTCACAGTAATGAAGATTTCCTTTTTCAGTGAACATGTTGTCTTTAGTCCCCAGTGTTGAGACGTTCCACCCAAATTTCAAGATCAGCTTATTTGACAAGTGATTTGATCTCATCCACAACAGAAGCAAATATCGTCTATAACATTAGTAATTCGCCAAAGTTAAATAAAAAAAATGGTCCAAGAAGAGCAATCAGAAGCAGAGCCTAGAAGCTAGTGGAGCACACTGACTGAGCATCTCTGTCCAGCAGTGCCTATGTGGACTATCTTCAAGGGCTTATTGATGATAAATGACAGCGAGGTCATTATTTCCCTGAACCCAATTCCAAAACCTCCTCTTTCTTATTCGCACAGCCATGCATGAATGATATTTAAAGATATTTGTGACTGTCTAGAAGCATGAAGGCTGTAGCTCCAAGCTTAATGAACAGTCATGTGTTCTGAAGGAAATAAGAGGATTACCCAGCCGCCTGACGCAAAACTTTTCATAGTGAAATAAGAGAGACAAAGCTACACCAATGTAGGACTCCAAAACTGGGAAATGGTGGTGGGGAGATATTAGTTCATAGGTTCCTTAATGGCTACAATGTTACTTGTACAAAGACTGTTAACCTAGCTAACTTAGAGATCCATGTCTCTAATAAAGGAAGGTTTTTGCCTTGATTTTTTCCCCATTAAATGTCATCCTATCAATCTTTAAAAAATACAGCCAGGGTGTGTGTGCATGCTTGGAGGAGCTGAAGGATATAAATCAACAAATAATCATAGAACTAGAATGGATTCTATAATTTCACTAGTTCAACCCTATTATTTTAGCTTATCCTCCATGACAGGAGCCTAGAGAATGAGTTGTGTGAGGCCAGGAAGCTCATCTGTGACAGTCAGGATCTGAATGAAATTTCCTTCCTCCAGTCTCTTGCCCATCTCAGTACTGCTCCTAGATGCTGGATATGAGGAAGGTCTGTTCTCGTCAGGAGCAGCTGCTTCCTGCTGTACTCACTCACCTTTAATGTGCCAGAGTCCCAGTATGGAGCTTAATTAGGGAGGAGAAGGAGGAATGTTCTGTGTTCCCTGAGTTTCAGCGGAAGTCGGATAAGCAGGGAGTTCATGGCAATGGCTAACATTGCCTAAGTTTCCAAAGGATGTTCTGTACAGTGTTA
Organism: Callospermophilus lateralis; assembly: GCF_048772815.1. Classification (NCBI taxonomy): domain Eukaryota; kingdom Metazoa; phylum Chordata; class Mammalia; order Rodentia; family Sciuridae; genus Callospermophilus; species Callospermophilus lateralis. The sequence continues at coordinate 353,766 of NW_027511969.1, read as the reverse complement.
GGGATGATTGACAAGGGAGTTTACAGAATATATATTAAAAGAAAATTAGTGGGTTCTCTGCCTTGAGGACCAGAGACCAAAATTTATAGGCCCAAGAGGCCTTTCAAACCAGGTAACCCTTTTCTTTACTTTTTAACTTTTATTTCTCCTACATGTACATAGGCTGAATACTCTAACAATGTATAATTTTTCACCACTTCCTGTTGATCCATCTTTTTATTTCTAACAATTCTTTGGGGTTTTATAAATACAACAGTAGATGAAGATAAATCTTTATTTTCCCAGATTTGGGGGGGGGGCGGGGGAGTGGGCGCATGGTACCATGAGAAGAGACATTTGACACAATCAGGATTATATCTACTTGAAATCGTGTTGATAAGATTCTGACAAATTCTTGTCTTTCCAGGAAAAAAAAAAGTAAGGCATAACCATTTTCTGTTTCCTATTCCTCCTGCCTGAAGCATGTGTGCAATGTTTGGAGCAGTAGCAGTCATGTTACAGTCATGAAGGAGTGGCATTATTGACCCTGAAACATATCCAGCAATTACTTATTGTGAACTTGTTTTTTTTTTTTTTTATTTTGAGATAAAAATAAACTTTTGTTCATTGCAACTATTTCCTCTGGGTTTTCTGTGATATGCAACAAAAAGCATTCCTAACTAATTCGTTCTTTCAAGATATCTCTTTGCCTTTTTTTGAGAGAATTACTCAAATTCCCTCAGTTCTCTAGTTCTTCATGCTTTTACATATTCTGACCTTTTTGAAATGAATATCTCCCCTTTCCTATATGTAAAATATTTTTTCTACCTATAAGAAAATTATAAACCATAGCCTTTTCTGTTGAATCCTCCCTTAAGTCTTCTGAGTTCACTCTATACTTTTGGGTGTCCTTATTACTATCTGTGGTTACCATCATTAGATACTTATTATAAATTTATTATAATCATATATGTAATCTACATTGGACTCAGGCTCCATGGACTCTGAGATTGTATGAGTATTAATATTCATTTGTAGCCTCAGTTGCCTCATAATAGCAGTTGCTAGAAAGACAATCTATGACCTCTCAATACTGTGGACACCCCACATGTGCAGAAAAAAGACCCATACTCTGAGTGTGGCCATCCCAGTCCCGGGTCTAAACTGGTAACTGTCACTGTCTCCTGGGCAATTGCTGACTCTAATGAGCATGTTGCCTCTCAGCACTGCCTGCTGCTAAAGCTTCCTCTTCCTCGGAGAATGAGGTCTTGCTCTGGGAACAGAAATCTAGGGCAGTCCAAAGCTGCAAAAACACCAAAGTAACAAAACTGTATTATGCTCTCAAGTGTAAGCAATATCATCCATTCTAGAGTGTCTTCAGGTACAGCACAAATTCGGTCCCATGGTCATGTGCCAAATGCCATGATAGGCTAGCTAATCCACAGTATTTCTCTTCCATCTCCTGCTTTTCCCTTTAAATGAGCACAAAGCTCTCATCCTCTCCATTACTACTACTGAAGAGTTCATCAGAACATGGACATCTGAAGTACTGGTCACTGATCACACATGTTACATAAAGGCAGACTGTGATTCCCAGGTTGGTGTCCCCAGAACACCCCGACATATTTATTTTACATCTGCTCCTTTTACAAGGTTGTAAGTTCCTCTGAGATTTGGAAATTTTAGTTTAGTTTCCCCCCCACCCTACATGTGTTTATTTTTTGTTCCTCTTTATTTCCTTCCTATCTCCATGTGCAGCCTCTGACATTCAGTGGGCCTTTGACCAATATTTACTTGATGATTTTATGAGGCTGAAAGAGGCTAAGTGACAATATTCCACCTGTTCAACCAGTCATTGGGGGAGCCAGAACTAGAAGCTTCTTTGACTTCCAAGCCCACACTCCTTACTCTTGAATGAGTCTTTAATGACACTTGGAGCAGTAAGAGTGGACATGTTTTTCACAAAAGAAAACATCTCTCTTGCTTGCAGATGAATCTAGTTCTTATAGTTTGAGAAAAGGGTTTATCATTTCCAACATATGACATGTGCTCAACCCCATAGTCCTAGGAGGCCATATGGCTTTCTGGAAGCCACTGGATAATCCTAGGAATCACAGTGGAGTCCAGCCTTGCTTCTGTTAGAGAACTGTTAGGTCCCAAATGAGTAAGTGGCCTACTAGTGGCATGGTGAAAAAGAAAACAAAAATTGGTAAGATTAGCACACGTGCAAAAGTATCTCACCTTGATGTGTGCACACTCACCCCCCACACACACACACATATGGCTTCCCTATAAACATATCTGAGCAAAACTGAAGGTTGAGCAACGGGAGCTCATAGAAGCAAAATGACAGCAATCAATACTTGAGTTGGCCTCCAGCTGGTGTTGAGGAAGAAAAGCCCCTGTCAAATGACTGGCATGATGACAATCATCTTCGCTGAGAGTCCTGCAGTAGCACCATTAGCCATGTGACTTAAAGAACGGGAGAGAGCAGCAGTGCCAATGTAGTGCATTATTTTATCCAAGCATCCTCCAACCCTACTAACTGAGTCGTCTCAACTCAACTGGTGACAGATTCAGTTGAAAAATAACACAAAAAGCTGCGTAGGTGTACGAAGGTAGGAGAGACAAAATATTTTTGCTGTTCTCATTATTTTAAATTTTAAAATGAGACCTGTATTAACTCAGGCTGTCATAACAAAATTACATTCATTGGGTGGCTTAAACAACAGAAATTTTCATGGGCAGGCAGGATCATTTTCTGATAAAGTTTTTTTGTTTGTTTGTTTGGCTTGTACATTGCCATGCCTTGCCATTTCCTCATATGTCAATTGATCTGTTCATGGATATGAAGAGAAAAAGATATCTCTGCCTCTCTCTTTGCGATGCTAGGGACCAAAACCATGGTCTCATGCATGCCAGGCCAACACTCTACTACTGAGCTTCATCCCCAGCCCTTCTCTTCCTCATCAGACCCATATGATCTCAATTAACCTTAATTATTTCCAAAAGGCTCCATCTCCAAATACCATCCCATTGGGATTTAGGGGTTCAATATCTGAATTTGGGGGAGACATATTCCAGTCTATAGCTTAAAATGCATGTCCTTCTTGCATGCAAAGTATATTTATTAAAAACCCAACAGTCCTGAAGTCCTAACTCATACCAGCATCAACTCAACTTGTAAAGTCTACTCTTGGCTAAACGTCATTTAAATGTGAGACTCATCCTAAGACCAGATTCCTCTCCAACTGTGAAATTGTGAAGTCAGATGAATTATGTGCTCCCAAAATACAATGGTTAGATAAGCGTAGGATATTCCCATTCCAGCAGGCAGAAAGCAGAAGGAAGAAAGACACAAGATAGGTCCCAAACTCTACCAGAAACATTCCATCAGACATGAAGACTTCTACATAATTCGTTTGTTACCAAAAGCTCCATCTTTGTCCCAGATGCCAATCTGATAACAAGGACGTGATTTGGAGAGAAAGGAAAAAGAAGTTTTATTGCTTTGCTAGCTAGAGAGAAGCACAGAGGACTCTAGTCCCAGAGGCTGTGGTTCTTCTTCCCGGCCCCCAGGTTAGGGAGGGAAGAGGGAGGGGAGGAAAAGATAAACACAACCCTTTTAGACTAGGCCTCAGAGCAGTGAAGGCTATGTTCAAAAAGTGAAATGGTTCAATTCTCTCCCTTGTTTTTTTTCAAATGTATGAAAGATGATGTGTCAAGAGCTTTGTAATGTTTTGAACAACCAATAAAAAAACAAAAAGAATATTGCAATGCAAAAAAAGGAAAAAAAAAGTTAAGTGGACACCTGTTACACTAGAAGCTGGAGCCAGCAGCTACCAACTGCTCTCTGGAACTCTCCATTGCACTCTGTTCCTCTCTGGCTGCTAGACCCCTCAGCGTTGCCAGCCCTGGTTTGTGGCTGCTTTTAGTACCAGCAGCCTCAGTGTTACTAGCTTTTAGAGTCAACAGGTCCGCTGGTTCTACTCAAGAGAGAAATCATGAATACACAAAATAAAACCCATTTCATTAGAACTTTTGTTGCAGCATAAGGGAAACAGTACTCAGACTATTCCACTGTTCCAAAAAGGGTGAGGAGAAGACTGCTCATGTAGGAAAAAACAAACAAACAAACAAAAACGGAAGATGGAAGGCTCACACATGTGCACCATGTCCTGCCTATACAGCGGACGTCCTGCTTCCTCTCGAGAGGAGCTTCTGAGAGACCACAGAGGGGACAGCTACAGTGGCCGCAGAGGGGGACATCATCTAGAGAAGCTGTGGGGTGGAGTTATCTGAGATGAACACTCATCAAAAGTTGCAGCAGCTGAAGCAAAACTCTCTGGAACAGTCTCGGAGTATCTGATGTCACCGAGGCCAATGGCAAGACATTTAGGACAACCATGTGTATCAAAGACAGAAGAAAGAAAATAAGTGCCTCTTGGAAAACATGGGTCCTTCAGGTCCTTCAGGTCTGCCCCAGAGACCAACCAACATGGCTCTCTCGGGAGGGCATGTTCCATGTGTTCTTTGTGGTAACCACTTGTTCTGCTAAAATGGAGGAGGGAGCCACCTTGCTCCAGGCTTGTGAGGGAAGCAGCAGTCAGAGGTTCTCTAAATTCCTCGGGAGTCATTCCTCACTTTCTCAAACAGTAACACATGTTGGCAGGCTTCCTTCACTGGGTCCCATTTTCTGTTTTCTTTAGTCCCAGCAGGCACTGTTTCTGTGGGTATAATCCTGGTTTTTGCTGAGCAGTCACTGCCTAAGCAAAACCAGTGTGTACATTGCACATTCATCAACACCCTGCGTGGAAAATCTTAAGATTCATTCATTTAACTGACAAGTTGCTTTTTTCAGAGTATTTTGGGTGACTTCTGGTGGGTCCCACAGCTGGAAGTACATATTTCATAGCCTCAGCTGAGTTTTTTTAGAGGGAAGATCTTTTGTGGGAACATCTGCAGGAAATATTTTAAACTTAAAGGCAATTTCTTCTATTACACACAGAACTCAGGCCTTTTCTAAATGCTAAAGATGATCCAAGGATCTTCTTATGAGAAAATATTGACTATCTGCTCTCTGGGTATACATGTTGCTTAAGTAGATTGAAGCTACAGGTAAGAAATATTGGTCTAATGCCCACACTTTAACCCCACCAAAAAATTTCCTTTGATAAGGTAATATTTACTGGGACTTCACCTCTAAGCATATATAAAAGATTTATATTAAAAAGGATCTGTTTCAAAAAATAGTCTTCTGACTTACAAAGCTGTGGTTGATGGTAGTGCTATTTTCTTACCCAGCATTTATCTGAAGTCTCACTTGGTGAACTTGCACTTGCTTAAAATTTTAGTGGAATATGTATATTTGTCTCTCCAGAGAAATGTTATAATTAATTGAACATAAGTAGTGAAATGGTGCTTTATAAAGCTTTGTTCTTCTTAAGTGTATTGAAGACAAAATTTCAGCGCTTCATAGCTTCTAACTGTTTTGATGCTATTCTATTTCCACAACCAACTAAGGCTATTCTGAATTACGTTTAGACTTTTAGCTCATAGATAGAATATTTAGTGAAATGTGAAATGGCTGCTTTTTCAAGTAAAGTCACAGTGATGTTCAACTGAACTTAGTAAAAAAAATTCAGGAAGAATACAGGAACTTAGGATCTTGGTAGGTGTTGCACACCTGCAAGGCAAGCAGCAGTACATTCATAAATTGGACATGAGGAGTCCTGCAAAGATTTCCACTATACAGGACACATTCACGGCTGCATTCTTCTCTCTACACTCTTTAACCACAAACCCAGTGGGATCCACTGACATAAAATGGCTCACTAGTTAACAGTCCATTTCAAACCAACAACAACAACAACAACAACAAAAAAGTTTTTCCTTCACGTTCTCAGAACATGAGACAAAACGACAAATTGAAACACACACCCATTGAGACACAGAACCCACCCCTGTATTTGGTCTGCATCTATGCACTCTGTCCTCTGACTGGTGGGTGAAATAATGTTCCTCAGCAGTGGCCTGTTCTGTCTCAGCTCTGGTCTCCTTGGCCATCTCTCTGTAGTTGTCAGGAGCCAGCAATGAGTCAACACTTCTTTCTCAGGAAAGGCCCCTGTTGAGACCATTCAAGGCATTTGGCTATCCACACATCACTAGGTACCAACAAAGAATGACTCTGGCCTTGGTATAGACAATCAAGTGAGCCCACTGGGAGTGGAACTGCCTCTGGATGAATCGCCTCCTGGATCCCAAATTCAGAGAGTTCCATCACCAAGGAAGTGAGGTAAGGTCACTTCCTTCAGGGAAGTGAATGCGGTCACTGCCTTGGCAACCACTTTGTCCTAACAGTTTTTTCCAAGGGTCCCATGAGATGGAGGCTGCCCCACCTTCCTGTGACATTTTCACAAGACATACTGGTCTATATACCCTAGGAGCCCGAAATCAGCAATCCACACAGACCTGATTGTGTCCATCTTCCCTGCATTGAGAAGAGAGAGGCTGATTCAGCCTCATCCCTTCATCCTGACTGGGTTGTTGGCCAGGGAAGATGACTTTAGACCTCACAGGCCCTACCTAGTTGCTTTGAGCTTCTCAGCAGCTGTAGGATTCCCTACATACCTGTATGGCAAGATCAACTCAGGACCTGCTGTTATGTGAAAATAGATTGAGGAAACAGAGTACAGTTAAGGGGCATATCATGTTCGATTTGGGTTAAAAGTCATTCTGCTGGCTGAATACGGGTATTGAGCAACTGGGATATTTATAGGAATGTAAGGTGAAATGTAAGTATGAAAATAGAAAACTAGGTAAGATCTGAAGCACACAAGTTTGTTGGGCCCTTGATTTAGATACATAGTTTTGAATTATGTTCTGCACAGATGAATCCTCTAAATCCATAGACAATGGCCTAAGATCTTGTACCTGGGACTACTGAATGTAAAAGAGAGCTTGCAGTGAAATAGAGAGAGTAGGCAGGATTCCAGTGTAGGGTAAGGAAGAATAGTGAGTTTAAAATTTGGACCAAAGGCCCTTTTTGCAATCCAATGAATTTCTCTTAAAGTGTAAATGGGAATGTCAGCATACATGAAGACTCAGTCACAACAAGGCACTTGGGGAAAGAGATATCAATAAGGATGTTAGGAGATCAGGCAAAGTACAAAATGAGTGATAAGATCAGGGATGATTTCAACAGGGGGGTAGTTGAATACACTATCCTTGAAATAATCAAGTGTATACTCACCATGGGATTGAAATTTGAAAACAATAGGCAATGCAGACATAGATGATTTTAATAATCCATGCTCTCCTTAAATTGAGGCTTTGGTAGAAGAATAAGATAAGTGTGAGTTTTGCATTTTGTGTCCAGAACATGATGTGATGAAAGGAATATATGGAGCAGGTGACATGCATATTTCTTCCACAATTTCTGGAAGCATGTTTTGAAACACTATCATTTAGAGTTTGGGGATAAAAATAGGTGTACCCTGGGTTTATGTATATTGAGATGATGCATGAATAGACCATATGGTGAATAAAGAATATAACAGGTTACTATTTTAAATAATGGATTGAATTGATATTTTAAAAAATACATAAAATCTGGTATTCACATACAAACATTCAATCCAAGCAGTTATACATGTAGTGGTAATATTAGGGTTAAAAATAATAACAAACTGTGTTTGAGTTTTGCTTCAAAAATGATGAAGGAATTAAAAAGTTATGTGATATAAAAGAAATCTCATGAAAAAGCAAGTAAAGCAACATGGAGAAATACATGGGATCTGATACAGGGCGTGAATGAAAGTGAATCATATGCATATCAATTTGTGAATTGTGGATGAAATGATACATCCTATGATGTATATATACTGAAGAAATAGGAATATAACAATTTTGAATAAAAATTTACCTCAAAATACACATCATGTCCCATATGAATATACTTTAATTGATGTTAAAGTGGGTCACTTACTGTAGAAGTATTAGGGTTAGTACTCAATATTAACTTAAGTTCATTTTGAGTATTCCAAAATGAATATGTATGTCAAGACAATGAATATTTCTGAAAAATATCTCTTGAAAATTTGATTATAAATCCACACAGATGGACATGAAAGAATCAAGGTAGTATAAGTATATGACACATATAGTTCATGTTTGCAAATTCATACTATATATATATATATATATATATATATATATATATATTACATTAAAATGTAATAGTATGTATGCCAATTGAAATTCATAAGGGGATATATATATCCTTCACATATGTACCCAAAATATTTATTTTCCTCTACATTGTTTCATGTCTAAACTTGTTGAAGTAGAAAGCTCACCACAGCTTGAATTTTCAGTAACCTCAGTGTATTGGGGAACAGTGATCTCTTCATGAAATTCGTATTTACCAAAGTGAGAGTACTCTCAAAAATATACCTGTGATGGCAGTAGGATTATATATATGTATAAAAAATATGCATTGAGACGCTGGCGACAGAGACAAGGAGTCAGGAAGCTACATATTTGTTGATTTTGAATATTCTTGGAGAAGTAAAATGAGAAAAATGTGTCACAGGTTTTATAATATGTATCTCTGATGAAGCAAAAGGCAAGTCCAAGTATACACCATGCCTCCTATCAAATGCCTCTACTTCTATTCCTTTAGGATTATTTTTATCAATGTTAGGATAAGCAGTCAGAGCCTAGAAGGTTATGGGTTAGTGTCAGAGATTCAATATTTCAAATGGCAAAACGGAAAATGACTCTAATACATATGGGAACACGTGGCACATAAAAATCTTCCACTGTCATCCACCACAATGCCTGGACATGACTATCACCCCAAAGAAGACACAATGAGAGGAGAAGAGGAAAAATATCTGTGAATACATATCTGGAATTGGAAATTCTGAGGAGCTCACAAACTTATATAAACTATAGCTGAGAAGGCTTTAACAGCAAAATCATGTGAAATTCTGGGTGAGATTCCCAGTGCTGTGGAGAAAGCCACCCTCGGCCTAGATCTCAGTGTCCAAAAGCTCCTCTAATGCCTGGCCTTCTAAAATCCCAACAAAATTCATATCAATAATTGTGGGTTATTGATCCTGTTTCCTTTATTCATTAATCTTCAGTTTAATCATATACTATTATAGCTATCACACCTATTTCTCCACTGTTTACACTTGATACATTTCATTTTCTATGGATTTAAAAATATTATATTTAGTATCTTCATGTAAAAACTGTTTCCCTCTTTTGTCTCTTTTCTTAACATAAATATGCTTTGAGCAGTTTTACATCAAAATTAGTAACATTAAGATAACCAAAACATAATATGTTTACAGAAAAATTTCTGTGAAAAGCTAACCTTTATGTATCATACATTTCCAGTAAATGGTGAACAAGTAATTCATATCATCTCTTCACAAAGGCTTCTAAGAAATTGGATTGAAAAACAACTTAATAAATCAATGAGAGCCTCATATAAAAATGAGGGAGGGAATGACTGTTTCTTAGGGTAATTTTGAACCACAACTACAACAGGCAGCAGACAGCAGTAGTCAGAAATATAGGCCACTAGGAAGATGGACGTTCCTGAGAGATAGCCCCTTTTTGCCCTCTGTGTTCTGGAAACTTCTGCCAATCCTCCATGTGCATCTGTGGTGAAAGTTCCATTCAACAGTTTCTCTAAGATGGAAAGATGAGAGTTACTATTCAGCAATTACAAAGTTGGAAGCCCTAGTATAATATCCCTTGCTCTGGGCAGGAGGCTGGAGAACCTGGCCATCTAGGTAATTAGCTCTCACAATTCTCAAGCTTTAGTGTGGACCTCCTAGCACATTTCTTCTCAGCAGAAGAAAGAGAAGTTCATCTCTGAAAGAATATAATATCTTCTTAGGACTCAAATATTTTTGAAAACATTTATTTAAATACACAAAGATAGGAAGTAGATGCCAGAATAAAAATGCATGAGCTAGAATCAGTCAAAAAACATTCTGTAGAAGTTGTTCCAGAGGGCTACTGGATGTGGGAGTTATAGATACACATTATGATACAGTATGCAAGGTTAAGGGAAAGAAAAAAGTAACCTAAGAACTTAGAGCAAAGAATTAGAAACCATAAAAAAATGATACTACATATTTGAACTAAGAACAAGTTTGACACAGCTGAGCTAGAGAGAAACAGGGACAAGTAAAATATAGACATAAAGAATAGGTAGAAAAGGAGACAATGAGAAGATGTAATATCCTCTAAACCAAAATAATAAAAGAGTATAGCTAAAATGGAGCACAGGAGATTTTTGTATGAGATAATGGATGAGAATTTTCCAGAAGTAATGAAGTAAACAAAGCATAAAAATTTTTAAAAATAGGGGCTGGGGATGTGGCTCAAGCGGTAGCGTGCTCGCCTGGTATGCGTGCGGCCCGGGTTTGATCCTCAGCACCACATACAAACAAGGAAGTTGTATTCGCCAAAAACTGAAAAATACATATCAAAAAAGTTCTCTCTAAAAAAAAAATTTAAAAATTAGCCAGAGATTAATCTCACATAAGTTACTGAGTGGCTTCTGAGCATTAAGGGCCAGAGGACAGTGCATCTTCAAGATGCTGAAGTGTACAATTTTCAAGTTGAATTCCTCCTTTGTAAATAAATATATTTTAATAACAAAGATAACATCAAAGCATTTGCATATGAGGAATTAAAGATTCACTGCCAGCAAAAGAACCTGTAAGAAAATAATAAAAACTCTTCTTTAGGAAGAAAAAAAAAATAATAGGTCCCAAATGGAATCCCAGACGTGAAACAAGAAAAAAGGCAGAATATAAATCTGGGAATTAACCTAAATGAGTTCTGGTGATAAAAAGCAATTATAAAAGTACAGTGGGATTTAAGGTTTCTAACATTAATATACATAAATATTATTTAGGAAGCTAATAATTGGTGTTAAAATGTGCTAAGTGCATGTTTTGTTCAAGAGTGAGGGAAATATGAGCAGAAAATCACAAACTTCAAGTTTAAAAGACAGATTTACTATCAGTATGTGAAATAAGGTGTAGATATTTAATAAAAATAATTTAGTTGAAGTTCTGATTAAATCTTTAAGTATGAGAAAAACAATACACATTTGATAGTAATCACAATGTAAAGTTCTTTACATAATGTTTGTTTTCACTACATAAGACTGGCCTTAAGTTATTAATTACCTTGTATATTAGTTTATCATATTTAAAAATAGGGTTTTATGAGCCTATTGTAAAAGGTTTTTTTTCCAATGTAAGAAAGCCTCAATTTTTACTATCACCTCAGGTACTGTGATGCAAACCTGGTAGAGAGATTATAAGCAATATTGATGGAAACATGACTTACTCATTTCTCCTTCACACCATGGGATAAAGAAGAAAAAAATGAGTCTAAAACAAAATAGCCATTATCTCATAAGGACTGTAGACAGATATTTGACCTGACTGTTCATATATCAGAAAAACAATGACAAAATTTGAAAACCATTCACAAGAGTCATATTGTCCTGTGTCAAAAGACTAATATTCTATAAATGGAGGAACAAGAAGTTTAACAAAGTAAGTACATGAAGGGAACAAATTATTTCAGCATCACATGATTTGATTTGAAGATTTTAAAATATTTAATAAAAATAAAACTCATGAAAATGTAAAGAAGCACTGTGAATCCTAAAAGGGAATAAGAAAGGTTTCAAATGATTTTGGCTTTTTAAATATATTTTTCTTATTAATTTGCAAGAAGAAACTTATTATTCTTTTGCATTAGGATGAGGTTGGGTAGCACAACAACTTCAAAGTGCTGACTATTTTATTTTTGTAAATGTGCAAAACACTTAAAATATCAGAACCAAATGCTGCATATTTTAACAAGTAAAAGGAAAACTGACAATCAATAATGTATGATATTACACCACATAATAAAAATGTATGATTCAATTTTCTTTAAATACATTTTCATAAACATGAAATAGAATTGCTTTTATCTTTCTGTTAATAAATTTGAATTCATTGGGATATTATTTTATTTGAATGTCAGTAAAATAAAATCAGAGGTGATGAAAATATGTATAAGTCTGGTCCAAACTAGATATTTTAGAACAGTTAGATATTAGCAGACTATAACCTATGGGACATGAGTGGTTTGTATCTTTTTGTTATTATATTGTAAAAGTCTTACTAGAGTATGAAGCATGTACGTAGCCTCTCTGTGTTTTTTAAGTAGATGAAAAAGATTGGGAGTGAAAAATAAGGGCATTCTTACTTGTATAAGGGCATTCATCAGTGGTTCTTAATTTTTCTTCTTTGAAATAAGTAAAATCTCCAGATTTGGTTCCTGATAAAAGATAAATATGCAATCTGTATCTGAACATCTGCTAATTTTGAAGACAATTTTAGAACAGATACCATTAGTCTTAGAATCCATCTAAGGCCCCAAATCTCAGCAATGCCATAAAAATACTTAACACTCAAAGGCTTTGTGGCTACACTTTAAAGTATGTTTTAAATTTACACCTAATTCTAATCTTTTCTGATGTTCTAACTTATTAGCCTTTAGTTTGTGGGTAGTTTTTTCTTTATACTTGACACATATGCTTGCAGAGGAGTGTATTCATGTGGAATCCTATTATATACTATGTGATAGACATGTTTGTAAACACATGCACAAATTTTGTACATAAAAATACATCAAATATGATGGTGAACCTCCTTATGCAGGAATTTTGACTCTAAACAGAGTGAGTAAACATAATCGCATATGGTGAAATAAACATTAAAAATTCTTCAAATAATCTAGGTGTTTGGCCCTTGGAAGTTTAAAGTCACCAGAAGTTTGTACCACCCTGACTTGGTACAATCTAGGGTACTGGAAATACAAAACATACAAAATGGCAAAAATCTCTACTATCTTCAAGCTTACATTTTCATGTGGTAAGTAAACAGTAAAAATGATCAATAAATTTATTTTTAGAGCGATGCATCAATAAAAGTTCTTTTATTCTTTTAAAAGAGAGAGTGTGAGAGAGAGAGAGAGAGAGAGAGAGAGAGAGAGAGAGAGAGAGAGAGAGAGAGGCAATCTTTTTTGTTGGTGGACACAACATAATGCCTTTTTTATTTTTATGTGGTGCTGAGAATAGAACCCGGGTCCTGCCCGTGCTAGGTGAGTGCTTATGCTGAGCCACAATCCCAGCCCAAGGTAATTTTGATTTTTGTTTTTCACCTTCCCTTTGAGCATAGAAAAGAGAAACAGAATAAAAGAAATCCTCCCTTCTTTCTCCTCTCTTCCAGTTTTTTTCTCTCTGTTTTCTTTCTTCCCTTCCTTCCGTCTAATTGCTACTTTTTAAACCCAGTCCCCTTCAATGTTGGAATTATTTGTGCATAGATATGGTAGGTGTGGTGAGTTCTATTTTGTTGTTGTTGTTGTTTATTCATTTGGTTTAGTCCTGGAGATTGAATTGTAGTAACTTGGAAAGTTGAGGCAGGAGGATCATGAGTTTGAGGCTGACATCAGCAACTTAGCTAGGCCCTAAACAACTTAGAGAGAGCTGTCTCAAAATAGAATAAAATGAAAATAAAAATAGTCTTGGAATGTAACTCAGTGAATTCTATATTACAAAGAAAAAATGCACAGAAAATGGTGATATAAGCAGCTTGCAAATATTTGAGGCACTGACTAAAATGGGTGACTATACTGAGTCTAGTGTGAGGGAAAAGTCCCTTAGCTGAATGAGAAAGCCAAGCTGGTAGTATAGATTTCCTTGAGTAGGTGTCTATTTTCTTTCATTTTCATCAGTGAGCTCCTTTTCATGACAGTCAACAACTGTTTGTCAGAACTTATCCTCTATTTCCTCAGTATAATTTTGTAGAAGTGTTGGCATCTTCTGCTTTGAAGACTTCCATTCACTGATGTCTGCATAATTGTAATGGGCTTAAGTTTGTTGTTCATTAGTATTTTTCTAGGGACTCCTTTCACTTTTCACAGCATGAAATTATCTTTTCCTCAATACTCACCTTTTGCTATTCTGTTTTTTGTGTTGTTTTTCCACCATAACTTGTTTTCTGGCACAATTTCAATTCTTACTTCTCTGACATTGACTAGTAATATATATTAACAAACTTCAGTGATAAGTGTCTCTCTTCTTCCCTCACTGTCTCTCCTTTGTCTCTCCTTCTTAATCTCTCTCTCTCTTTCTCTCCCTCTACACACACACACACACACACACATATACATAAATTATGAAAAAAAGAAAATATAGTGGAAAGTAAATATATTATTTTAAAGATTGCACATATATATATGGAGAGGCAGAGAGAGAGAAAGAGAAAGAGAAAGAGAGAGAGAGAGTTGGAGAGAGATATAGAGAGATATATATCTTATTTCCCAGCACCATATTTTGAACTACTTGACATCCATTTTACTCTCTAAATATCTCTACTGGCAGGTATCCTGAGTACCTCAAATCCAATGCATCTGAAAATGAACTTATCACTTGCCCTTCTGCAGTTACCACTGCAGATGTGTCATGTCCCTATTCTAAATATGGTTAAGACTAAAACCACCTTCTAGAATTAGTTTTGGAATCATCCTTGATGTCTCCTTCTCCGTATTTTATCAACTTCAATAATTAATTACTGTCAAATGTGAAATCTAGACAATATGTTCCCTTACTTTCATCAACATGAGGGCCACCATAAGTTGTATCCCAGATTGGACACTGAAAAATTCCAGAGTTTCTACTTATATATTCTACCATAGATATGGTACCCATTAAGAATATGCATACTAATATTTATAAAGCATGTGTTTAACCCATTCCTTCCCTCTAATCAAAAACAAAGATTGTGTGAAAGCAAAAAGTGTTCAGAATATGAGGTATGATGATCTTTGAAAAGTATTGATCCGTATTTCCCTAGACATATGACCTCTGAACAAGATATTTAACATCTCTGAGAAATATTTTTTGTCTTCCATAAGAATAATAGCAAGGTAAGGAATTTTTACAGCAGTCAGAAAAAACAACATTTGCTAGAAAAAAATTACTGCTTGGTGGTTGTTACTCAGAATTCTGAGTACCAGGAAGCAGAATGAAGGCCATAGGTGCTTCATAGAATGAAGCCTCCAAGAATGAAGGTGACATAAGAATATGAGAGGATGCCAAGTGTGAATCTTTCCTGAGTCAAAATGTGCTTAGCATCAGAGAGAAGTGGACAGGATAATCCATTGAAATTGCTAAATAAATATAAATGTGTAAGATTAAATGTATAAGACTATCTTTGTACTTGCTTGTTCTTTACAGGGCAAATTTAAATGTTAGACTGGGCAAGCAGCTCAGTGGTAGAGAGTACTTGCCCAGCTTACGTCAGGCTCAAGGTTCAAATCCCCAGTAATAGAAAAACAAAATAACAGAATAAACACACTATATATAATACATTATCAATTTAGTCCTGAAGGTTGTTTTTAACCATGTTCTCATACTGTGCCCTGAATTGAACTTCTATAAAGATAGATATTAATGTGAAATTAATAGTGAAAAGAGAATTTGGTGTTAAAGAATGTTGTTCATAAACCATTTGTCTCAACCTGTGACATAAATTAGATAATGAATCTGCATGGAAGCAGTTAACTCAACCAAAGTTTATAAAGGTTAAAATGAAAAGACTATCTTAAAATTATGATCTTTCTCTAGTTAATTGAGCCAGCTCTACACATTTTCTTGTGATAATTAAAGTTGGTATTTCTGAAGGTAAACTTGAGATTCAAAATCCCCCACATTTTTCCCCTTCACTTTTCCCCAGCCAAAGTAACTTTAACACTTAAGGCAAATAATGGAATTAAATAAATTATGGAAGAAAGAAAATGTAATGGAAATTAAATTAAATATATTATTTTAAAGATTGCATCAGTTTCTACAAATATTTTGTCTTGATTATTGTAGATTATTTATGTAAAAAATAACTATCTTGAATGATTCAAATTCATTTTCTTGTTAGAATAAAATAATTCTAAAATTTACTCTTAAAGCATGAAATAAATTAGAGAAAAAATATTAATGAACTTAAATATAGTTCTGAGTTTTTTCAGAACTATATTTAAAATTTGTGTCAAGCCCTGTGTTCAAATTCTCTATACTAGAGAGTGAGATTAAAATGATCATTTAACTTTTTAGAAAACATTTGCTTACCATTTTACTTTTCCTGTCAACAATGAAATATATTTTAACTAAATGTTGCTTTGGGTTTGGGGAGAAAATTGAAAAATGCCTTAATTTCTCATTAACTACAGCATTAATCAGTGGTTAATTGTAGTTATTTAGCCTGTAGAAAAAGTGAAAGTAGAATTAGAATCTGATTACAAGTCAAATAAACTTTTTTTTTATTATTGATTGAAGCATTTTTAAGACAGATACTCAATAGAGTTTGCTTAGCAAAATTTTAGTAGTGCCAGTTCACAGTGCTGAATAGTAATTGCAGTCAGTTGCTATGGCAGACTGTTTCTCTTTCTATGTTAACTTGTAACTATTAATATGCTTTAATATCAGAGGACAGTATTAGTATTGTTTTTCCAATATCAGTGTATAATTACAATTGAAAGTTTTGAGAGGTTATTGAATATATTATCTGCCTCTGTGGACTTTCAGTATTATATTGAAATCAATTGATTCTGCAGTTTTGAAAATGTTTCTTGATATTTTATTTGGAAGCCATTGAAAATGATATAAATTACTTGTACAGATCTCTCCAGTATGGTTGATGTCTCTTGCTAATTGTTAAATTGTTAAAGGCATAAATCTGGAATCCTATTAGCTTCAACTCCCATTTTGCATTTTAAAGAGCACCTTCTTGTTTGTAATGTGGGGGAGAAATTGGAGACCAAATCTTTTCTCAACAGAATGTCAGAAAATAAATAAAACCCCTATTTCAAAATGTGAAAATGTTAATGGCATGCCATGTCTCATTTCTGATTTTGAGAAAATGTGATTGTTGTAGAGTTTCATCCTTTTCCTGATAGCTATACTCAGAACCTTGTTATAATCTTTTCTTCACAGAAATTTCTCATTGAAGGAGAAACACCTGAATTTGGCATTCTTTAGCTTCCCTTTCATCAGTGTCTGAATTATCCATACATTTTCTAAATTCTATGCTAACAGACCTCTGCAGTCAAATGGTAAATGTTATTAACCTCTAACAAATTAGATTCCTGATGAATGCATGTTCTTTTTTGCAACAGTGTCAATAAGTCATCTTTAAGCTTCCAGTGGGGAACCGCTAGTGGCTCTCTGAATGGGCCAGTTTATCTATATGGCCTTTGCTTTTGATGAGTCTGATGCCATTTTTTGATGGTTTATAAAATAATCATAAACATAAATATTTTTATTTTTACTGAACAAGTATTTTTTTTAGTACAAGCTGTGTGGTTGTACTATGTTTAGATCTATGGATTATTAAATAACAAAACAGTTGTGTCTAGAGTTGTGTTTCATTTATTTAGTGTATATGGGTATATGTGGTTTTATAGAAGTAAATGATACATTTTGTACCTTTCTCAAAATCGGGGCATTGAGTTAATTTAAAGTCAATTTATAACTTCAATTAATAAGAAGAAACTTTAATATAATTATTAACTTCTATTTTATTTTCAAGCCTTTTTCCTACTTTCAGAGAAACATAATCAATTCTTATTTCATTGGGTCAGACATAACTTCTGTAACATGAGATGAAAGTTTTGTGATTTCCAAGCACATAGAAATGATCTCTTCCAAAACAGCATTTTCCTTTCCATGGTCTAGCTGAAGGTTGCAAGCAGATTGTTGAGAAGGTATCTCCAAAGTTTGAGATAATAAAAATGACAAGACTTCAGCAATTTCTGAAAATGTATCAAATGCTTCCAAAGCAGCCCCAAATGTTTGATTTATCTCTGTGACCTTTGTTCATCAAAAAATAGATTAAGGAGAGAGAAGCATACAAATTTATTTAATATAAGTTTTATATGACATGAGACTCCTGATAAAGAGATGAAAGCCAAAAGAAACTGGAAAAGTGGTTTATTTTTATGCTTCCGTTTTAGAGAAATGGGATTGGAGAACCAAGAGGGTGTTAGCTAATGACAATAAACCAGAGGCCAATCATTCAGATTCTTTATTATATCCTTTTGTCTTCAGAGATAAGGATACTGCTTTCCTCCTGGTTTAAGGGTGGCACCCCTAGAATGAAGCATTTGTGACCTGCTTCAGAGGAGAGAGAAGAAGGGAAGTTGAGAAAGACCTTTCTGATTCTGCTGTTTTCTCAAATGCCAAGATGCATATTTTGGAGTAACATATTTTGAGCCCCATCACATTCTTAAGTTTTACACCTCAAGTTTCTCACAATCTCACAGGGTCTTATGTGTTTTTATCATGATGTTAACATTTTGTCCTATGTTTTATTTTGCTAAACAGGAGGATTGGTCTGTACACCTTATCCATCAGTACTCAGCAGGACTGAGTACTGCTCCAGCTATCAGTGAGCCTTCTTCAAAGTGTCCTCATACCCTCAATATTTTTGATAACTTTAAGCTAAAAAAGCAACAAGTTTTCTGATACTCTAGTCTCCTAACTTGTATTTACATAACATGGCAGATGATAAAGAGAAGAGGGCAGTCCTTTTCAAAATTACAATTTCAGCAAATCCTTAACAGATTTTCTAGGTTCTCTGCTGCTTTCATTGCAGATAATTCTGTCTTTCAAGTAAGGAACAGTGTAGTATTAATGTAAGAAGGTAATATATTAGTTTTAACCATAAAACATAAGGAAAGGAAAAATAGGGTTTCAGAAGAAAGTTGAGTGTGAAAATTATGTTATTATAGAAATGAATTAGAGAATGTACACTTTTTAAAGGAAACTTTTTCAAGATGAAGGCACCAGGAAGTGATGAATTAAGAATAAATGGGAAGAAAAATAGGGAACCTCCACTCTAGGTATATTCAGGGACTGTGGATCTCTGAAGAAGATCTGGAATGTTTGACTTACAAATAATTTGCATGGCAGAATTCAAAGGATTATTGTGGGCTCAAACTGTTTGGACAACCAAGGAAATCATTCAATAATGCCATGTGTGCACAACAAGAACAAAAGCTGTTAGAAAAGTCAGACTTATCATGAAATGCTATGCTAAGTATTATAATCATTAAAATACATTTTATGAATTATATTTGTTTTGCTGGAGAAGCCATAGAAATTACATGAGCTGGGTGATATGACTTATAACAGAAACTAATTCATCCAGCAGACCCACATGGGAGCCCAGGCCCAGGTAAGGCCTAGGACTGACCACACTGACCTGACAACCCTCATGAGAGAATTAACACCAATACTCCTCAAATTACTCCATGAAATAGAAAAAAAGAGAGTCCTTCCAAATTCATTCTATGAAGCTAGTATCATCCTGATACCAAAACCAGTCAGAGACACATCAAGGAAAAAAAATTTCAGACCAATATCCCTGATGAACATTAACATAAAAATTCTCAACAAAATTCTGGCAAATCACATACAGAAATATATTTTTAAAAATAGTGCACCATAATCAAGTGGGAATTCATTTCAGAGATGCAAGTTTGGTTCAATATACAGAAATCAATAAATTTATTCATCACATCAATAGACTTAAAGATAAGAATCATATGATTATATGAATTGATGCAGAGAAAGCACTTGCCAAAATACAGCACCGTTTCATGTTCAAAACACTAGAAAAACTGGGGATAATAGGATCATAACTCAACATTGTATATATTATCTATGCTAAACCCAAGGCCAATGTCATTCTAAATGGAGAAAAACTAAAAGCATTCCCTCTAATAACTGGAATGAGACAGGGATACTCTCTTTCACCACTTCTATTCAACATAGCCCTTGAAACTCTAGTCAGAGCAATTGGATTAAAGAAATTAAAAATATACAAGTAGGAAAAAAGAACTTAAATTATCATTATTTGCTGATGACATGATTCTATACCTAGAAGATCCAAAAGAATTCAGCAAAGTAGCAGGGTATAAAATCAATACCCATAAATAAAATCCATTTCTATAAATCAGTTTTGAATCCTCTGAAAGAGAAATTAGGAAAACTACTACCTTAACATTAGCCTCAAAAATAAATAAATAAGTAAATAAGAAAATAAGGAAAATAAAAATTGGGACTCAATTTAACAAAAGAGGTGAAAAATCTCTAGAATAAAAACTACAGAACACTAAAGAAAGAAATTGAAGATGACCTTAGAAGATGGAAAGATCTCCCATGCTTTTGGATAGGCAAAATTAATATTGTCAAAAAGGCCAGACTACCCAAAGCGCTATACAGATTCAATACAATTCCAATTAAAATCCCAAGATCATTCCTTATAGAAACAGAAAAAGCAATTATGAAACTCATTTGGAAAGAGATCAAAGAGTAGCCAAAGCAATACTTAGTGAGAAGAGTGAATCAGGAGTCATTAATAGTAGACCTTAAACTATACAAAGCTATGGTAACAAAAATTGCATGGTATTGGCACCAAAATAGACTTGTAGACCAATGGTACAGAATAAAAGATGCAGAGACAAACCCACATAAATACAGTTATCTCATACTACACAAAGGCACTCAAAGCATACATTGGATAAAAGATAGCCTTTTCAACAAATGGTGCTGGGAAAACTGGGAATTTATATGCAAAATGAAAGTAAACCCCTATCTCTCACCAATCACAAAACTCAAATCAAAGTGGATCGAGGACCTAGGATTTAGACCAGAGACCCTGCACCTAATAGAGTAAAAAGTAGGCCCCAATCTTCATCATGTCGGATGAGGCTCTGACTTCCTTAACAAGCCTCCTAAAGAAGTGCAAGAAACAGAATTAATAAATGGGATGGATTCAAACTAAAAAGCTTCTTGTCAAAAAAGTAAACAACCAATGAGATGAAGAGAAGCCTACATTTTGGGAGCAAAATTTTGCCACATGCACGTCAGATAGAGCACTAATCTCCAGGATATATAAAGAACTCAAAAAACTTAACACCAACAAAACAAACAACCCAGTCAACAAATGGGCTAAGGAACTGAACAGACAATTCTCAGAAGAATATATAAAATCAATTAACAAATACATGAAAAAAAATGTTCAACATTTCTAATACTTAGAGAAATGCAAATCAGAACTACTGTAAGATTTCATCTCATGCCAGTCAGAATGATAGTCCTCAAGAATACAAATAACAAGTATTGGCAAGGATGTGGTGAAAAAGGCACACTCATACTTTGCTGGTGGTACTGCAAATTGGTGCAGCCCATCTGGAAAGCAGTAGGAGATTTCTTAGAAAACCTCAAATGGAACCACTACTTGAGTTAGCTATCCCACTCCTTGGTTTAAACCCAAAGAATTTAAAATCAGCATACTTTAGTAGCAGCCACATCAATGTTTATAGCAGCTCAATTCACAATAACTAAACTGTGGAATCAACATAGATGACCTTCAATAGATATATGGATAAAGAAACTGTGGTATATATACACAATGGAATATGACTCAGCATTAAAAGAGAATAAAATTATGGCATTTTCAGGGAAATGGATGGAGTTGGAGAATATCATGGTAAGCAAAGAAGCCAATCCCCAAAAACCAAAGGTTAATGTTCTCTCTGATAAGTGTGTGCTGATTCATTATCAGTGGTGGAGGGGGGGGTGGTTTGAGAAAAATGGAGGAAATTTGATTAAGTAAAGGGGAGGGAAAGGTGGTCATGGGGGCAGAAAAGTTGGTGGAATGAAATGCACATCATTACCCTAGTACATGTGTGACTGCACATATGGTATGACACTACATCATGTATAACTAGAGAAATAAAATTTGTGCAACAATTGTATACAATGAATCAAAATGCATTCTGTTGTCATATCTAATTAGAATAAATACATAAATATTTTTTAAAAATAGAAATAACAACCCCCTGAATTTTTCTTAATAATAGAAAATAAAAATGAAAAAAAAAGTCATCTTCATCACACGTGATTAGGGACATTTTTTTCCAAGTCATTTAAAATGATATTGGATACTAATCTTCTAAACTCAATTGAAGTGAACTCTTTTAATTATTTAAAAATTTAGACTAAGCTTATTGTACTTTGATTCCTCTATAAAAACACTCTATAGAGTGGGTTCAATCATCTAATTTTTTCTACCTACACCTAATTTCAAAATGTACTGAAGTCAAATTATTTATTTGAATAAATTGATTTTCCAGAATCATGAATATATCTGGAGTTTTAGTTTGATTGTAATTTTGATGTGTAATTCTTCAACAACTTTTCAATATGAAAGTTACATGAATATCTGTAAAATTATACACAAACAGATATGATCCTAGATGATTTCATGTAGTAGAAGAATGAATTAAAATATGGGGTGAAAATAAGTGTAAATATTTGATGACTATTTTAATTCTCCAAAACCAAATAATAAATAATAACTTCTAAATGTTTGTGTGTCATATGAAAAAGCTAAGAGCCATGGCAGATATTTGCTTAATTTTGCATAAAAAATAAAAATATAATAGAGATCAAGAAGGAAGGATATGGATGGGCTAGCACTACATCAAGTCATTTTTTCCTTTGATATATTGACTTAGTTTACTTGAGTGGCTTATTATTATTTTTGTTCAGAGCTTCAAGTGGAAAAGAGCCCGTGAAAAATTCTTCCATGGTTTTGGAGTCTAGAGGTCAAAATAAAGGCATCAGCATGGCCACACACCCTCTGAAGGCTCTGGAGGAATGATCCTTTTCTTTTCTTAGCTTTTGCCATTTCTCATCTGTTGGAGTCTGCAAACAAGTCAGGATGGCACCTGGCATTTTACCAGAGAAATGTTAGAGTCTGTAAACAAGTCTGGATGGCGCCTGGCAAAATGCCAGGGGGAGTGGTTTGTGAGGTGGAGCAAGCGAGCCAATAAGTGTGGAGATTTATTATTGGTTGACTGCTGTATCTAGTTTATGCTAATTAAGATAAGCTGTGTGGAATGTATGAATACCTCTGTTGTCTTACAATAAATGGCTCCTACTCCTGCTGTATCAATCTACACAAGTTGTTCATCCCCCCCAAACTCCACCCCGCCCCTCTATTTTGCCGCAGCTGGACTGTGGCACTCATCAAGTCCTCAGTGTTCCTTCGTTTACAGTGTTGTCACACCAGACTCTGCCCCATATTCACTTGGCCTCTTTCTTCTATGACTCCATATCTCCTGTTCCCTTCAAAGGACACAATGCATTGGATTTAATATCCACTCTGATCCTGTGAGTTCATTGTAACTGAACTAGTTATATCCTCAAAGTCTCTATTTCCAAATAATATCACATTCTAATATTTCAGTTGTATGTATTTTGAGAAGACATTATTAAATGTACTGCAGGTATTATTGTCACTAGTTATATCTACTTATTGATATAAATAAATAAATAAATATATATATATATATATATATATATATATATATATATATACATGATTACATATATTTATGTATATATTATTAACCTGTGTTACATTGCCTTCATAATTTCGTTTTATGATGACATACTTTCCTATATTCATAAGATTGGGCTTAGTTGATGTTTTTGCAGTTATGGTCTATGTGAAATCATCCATTCAAAAAGTATTTGCTTTGTGTTTAGTAAGTGCTATAGACTTGTTGGATAAAGCAAAGAAAAAAATGTAAAAGAAGAAAGAAAATGCAATGATAGAGGTGAGCCTCTATATACCCAATAATAATAAATGAAGAATTTTAATTACTATGTTAGATTAATATAAATAAATTCCAAAGAGAGAATATAACATGGTAGAAAAATGACAGCATTGAAATAGTGTGGTCAGTTATGAGAACTGCAAGCATTTCTGTATAGAAAGAGATACAAGCAATGTCATGGTGAAAGTGATTCTAGGGAGGAATTCAATCATTATGCTTGTATTCTCATCTCTTAGACAAATTGGTCATAATTCTTTTGACAGTAAAGAGTCTCTAGAAGCTTTTAAGCTGGGTGAGAAAAAGATGTTGGAATTATTTGATTTATGTTTTAAATTTCTTCATTTGCTTCAAACTTACACAAACTCAATTGTCTACAAATTCTCTAACTTTCTAATCTTATGCATAATTGATGTTGTTTCTATATTTTGAAAGAATGTTTTTAAAAGGGATAATGACTTTGACCATCACGTCCAGCACACATCTCACCCTGCAAAAGTACCAGTGCCCCTGAGTAAATCTTGAAGATATGGTTGTCATGTGGAGCTTGGAAATTTGAAAAACTTAGTTGAAATTGTATTTGCAGTTTTAAGTATCTTATGTGTACTCTTTGATGAGAGGAATAATTGAATTGTTCTGATTTTTATTCAAGGGCAGTGTCATATTCCACCAACCACTACCAAATTTGTGGTACAATCAATTTTAAGGTGGAAGAGGAAATACTATTTCTCTGATCACATAGTATCATACTCTGTTGTTCAAAATCTCAGCTACATACACCATACACAAATAACCGTTCTTTGATCGCTGTCTTCTAGCTGCCGTGCTCTGGCAAACTTCTTTGAAGAACCTGGCCACAAGGAAGAGGAGGATATTTCCTGTTGGCTCTAGATGGAGAGAACATTTAAGGTCAGTCCCCAGGGGATGCTTTCAACAGATACTAAACAGAAAGACTGAAGAGCTGTGAGCCATCAACCAGGTTTATGTAAAGATTTCCCAAACAGAAAAACACAAAAGAGGAAAGAACAGGGCATACCTTTTGTGATGAGCTTTTGAGTGGGTACAGCCTCTAGGCAGTTGATACCATGAAGCATGACCTCAGAAAGCCAGTAATTGTGAGATGATATACACAGGACTTAACAACCTTTCAAAGAGCATAGAAATTTGTGTAAAAACAAGCCTACTGGCCAGAAATCTGGACATGTACCTTTTCCCCTCTCTCCTGGTTCCAAAGTAATAAATAGTGTTAAGAACCTTCTGAAACCAGCAGGAAATCATAACAAGCAACAATAACATTTTCAGCACAGAAAAAGTATAGTTGAATGTCACTAAGGTAGAAAGCATTTTGTCTTAGAAGGTAGATGTTTTCTAAGAAAGAATAGTTTTTTACTTAAAGACTATAAATATAGGATATTGAGAGAAATTTTGTCTTAGAAGGTAGATGTTTTCTAAGAAAGAATAGTTTTTACTAAAAGACTATAAATATAGGATATTGAGATATCTTGAAGGGATTGGCGGTAGGATAAACAGTCTTTTAAAGCCTGAATCATTTGCAGGAGTCAGAGCATGACTGGATAAAGGTACACAGGAGGAGACAGGGTTTTAGAGGAATGTTAAAGACCAAGTTCAACATAGTTTTCACAGAATCAGTCTTAGCACAGTATGTTTCTCATTCTCTGCCTTATTTTTGCTCTGATACAATAAGCATTTACACACATTTATACACTAGGATCCAGAACTGAAACTATTTTATTAGGATTGATGTAATATAATAGGCAGATTACTATCAAACTGTGATAATCTGTGATTTTTGGATCTGACATAGAACACAGTGTTTTCTAAAATATGAAAGCTTTGAGTTACATGAAAATTGAAATGTGAATAAGGAAGGGTTTGTGTACTGGCATTAGACAAATAGTATTCATCTAACATTATCTATGTTAAATACTGAAAGAAACACAGTCAGTATGTATTTTAGCATTGGAGCTGAAAGGTCACCCTCAATTTTTCATTTGGTAAAGGCATTTCTTAAGCTTTTTGTGTAACAGTCAATGGCATATATAAGCTTAAAATCTGATTTATATTCTGGTAGAAATAATGAAACAAATAAAGAACATCATTGGAAAAAGTCTGAGTTCAGTTCACAGAAATTCTCTTGGTTTACTTAAAAAGGATTTAATACCTGTGGCTGGCCTCATTTGTTACTGCACATAGGTATTCACCATTCTTCTCATAATTGTTCTTAAAATCCACTACTAGAGTGTTGTGCCAGAACTTGCTATAAATAAATAAACAAACAAATAAATAAATTGGTCCCGCAACTTCAGGGATATGTTAAAAGAACACAAGAGCCAACACAGAAATCTTAAAGCTGGAAGAATTTGTGTAACAAAATAAATAATGTGGGGCTGGGGATGTGGCTCAAGTGGTAGTGTGCTCGCCTGGCATGCGTGCGGCCCGGGTTCGATTCTCAGTACCATGTACAAACAAAGATGTTGTGCCCGCCAATAACTAAAAAATAAATATTAAAAAATTCTCTCTCTCTCTTCTCTCTCTCTCTTTAAAAAAAAATAAATAATGTAATTATTTATTTGAGTATCAAAATAAATAATGAGATTATAAACCAATGTATGAAATAAATATATGTGAGACTGTACTGATATGAACAAATGAATGGATAATTAAATTGGGTACAGTAAAGAAAAATCTCATGTGGAAGCAAATCAAATAATTTATATAAACACTCCTTCTACCCTTAATGAGATGGAACATAACTCCCTACTTCTTAAGTATGGAATTCCCAAAGTAACCTCTGAAGATCATGGTATATAACGGCAAAAATAAAAGAGTTTTACAGTGAAGTTCAACCTCAGTCGGGTGCTCAAGATTGACATCAACAGTGTTGTTATGTGATATAATGTTCTGAAATAACAATTTATCTTTGATGTTCCTCCTCAAAACACATAACTGCCAGCTAATCATGAAAAAAAATACAACAGAAAAATCTTACTTGAGGGTTGCCTACAAAATATCTTACCATTTCTTTTCAAATCTGCCAGGATAGGGCAGATATTCAACTTTCTGCTTTGATAGACAAAATAGAAAATTTATGACCTTTTTTGCACTTTTTTTAACAAAAAGCAAAACATATCAGCAAACTATAGGTTCTCCTTTTGCATACATTCACAAAAACAATGCCCTATAGCCATGAAATTCTTATCATCACTATCTCCCCTGTTTAAATGTCCTAGGACTTTTATAATGTTGCTGGGATTAGGGAGAGAAGAGTCTGTAAATTCAATGAGGCAGGGATACAGCAAGTGGTCTTGTTTTGGACCTCTATCCCCTCTCATAAAGCCAGTTCCTCCTGTAAATTTAGCATATCCACAAAATCTGAAACCTTGGAGTAGGTTAAAACAATCTCAGGGCTATTAATTATTTCATCATCAAGTCATCCATTGCTTCTGAGACTTTTTACACAGCAGGTCCAGTAACAAGGCTTTTCATTGACTACACTGAGGATCATTCTTGATTTAGACTACATTTCTAATAATCTTGTGTGTCAGTATACAGTTGGGTTATTCATTAACTGTATAGGCTAATAATTGAGTTCTACTGTAAAAATTATTTTATTCTTCTGTTATCTATCCTCATAGTTCTTTTCTTGTTACTGTTCTTAATGGAAGAGCAACACTACTGGTTTTCAGACCCCTCTGCAAACAATTGCCCAGTGAATTCCTAAATGTTATTCCTCTGTGGATACATGCTTATCTTAGTTATTTTTTTTTTACAGTTTTACCCTTTCTGATTTCCAGGTCATCGTCATTATGACTGGGATATTTTATTTCCAACCAAGTCCTAGTTAAAATAATATACAAAATATGGAAACTATGTTTGCATATTTTTTCATTATACTAATGTGAAATAATTCTATCTCTGGTGCAAGCATCAGCTATGAGTCATTCTGAAATTGTTTGGAAACAGGTCACATGTGTTTGACTAAGTAGACACTTAATTTAGGTGATATACAAACTTCACATTCTTCCATCAAGCTTTTTAAAAACCATTACAAAAGTTATTACAGTCATATCTGAATTCTGTCACTTAACCACAAAAGAACTCTAGCTTAATAAATCATGAAGAGAATCAATGAGGCTTGCCTTAAATGCCTGAAAGAAAGCTGCAATCATTCATATGAAGTAACACTGGATGATTGCTAAGTTATCTGAAGTAGTTGAGACTGCAGAAAAATCATAAATGCTTTGTACAAAAATTATCACTATCCAATATATGAATTTAGCCATTTTGAAAGTATTTCCAATAAATCCACAGATGCCTTGACTGGAACTGAAGTGAACTGTTTTTTCAAAACTCTATTGAAACTCTCAGCTGCAAAGGTTGCTGTCTAAATGGAATAGTAATGTTCTTTTGTCAGGATGATAAATATTTTTGTGTAATTGTAGATCTTTTGATCAAATGCTTCTACTCAAGAGTAAAAACAACAAAGAGAATTCTATTAGCATGTAGGATAATGTAATGCACACAGAATATGACAGAATCACACAACTTATTTAATAATATAAACTACAAGTGATAGGACAGCTTTTTAGATGCTTAATGAGTTAAT
Source organism: Callospermophilus lateralis (assembly GCF_048772815.1). Classification (NCBI taxonomy): domain Eukaryota; kingdom Metazoa; phylum Chordata; class Mammalia; order Rodentia; family Sciuridae; genus Callospermophilus; species Callospermophilus lateralis. The sequence continues at coordinate 325,382 of NW_027511969.1, read as the reverse complement.
GTCTCTCCTTCATATTCAAGAAAATATGCTTCTAGAGTTTTTTATATGTGCCAAGTATTGGACTAGCTCAAGGAGAGAAATAAAGAATAATAAAATTGTTCACTCTCCTTAAGTACCCCTATATGAACAAAAAAACATGAGGAGTAAGAAAGAGTGCATACATGTGTAAATTCAGAGACCAGGTATTTTCAGATATAGACATACATGAGATCAGCAGTAACATAGAGATTGTGTCTTAGTTTGTAAACAAACTATTAAAATCAAATTTAATCTACAGAAAGTGCAATCTTTGAAGAGTTTTCATTTCATTTGATATATATATATATATATATATATATATATATATATATATATATATATATATATATTCCAAACATATATTCCAAAATCAAGGGGGTGGAAGCTGCCCAGGAGGCAAAATTAAATCTTAATCAAAGCACAGCAAGAGGACATAGAAGGTCTTAATTAACTTGCTGGTGACTGAAAGAACCTGAGATAATTACACATCCCATATGAGAAATTATTATTCATGTTGTATGGTCTGTGCTAATTAACGTTGAACATATGCAAATTAATGACATGTTTAGAGAATGAAGATATTAGAAAAAGGAGAAGGGAGTTAGCTATTAGGTAGAAATGATAGACAGTGCATTGGTTGTAATTAAGTCACGGATAAATAAGCCAGTAACAATTGTAATTATTGATATATTTACAAGGGCAAATTTGATTTGCATTTTGCATCTGCTGTCAAAGGAAGGGGATGATATGTGAAAACATAGCTACTAGAGTACATCATTGAGAGTCAGTTTGTACTTCCAATCTGCTCCTAAAAGTAACTTATTTTGCAATGTGTTTCAAATCATGAGAATTTTTGGCCTTAGCTTACTGGCTTATATATGGAGTGTAGGAGCTCATCTGCATCTGCTCCCAATGACTCCGCTTCATTTACATAGTTCTCTCTGAATCATTTTCACATCTTTCTTTGCACACCCTGTGTAGGAATCCAAAGGCTGAGTATTCTCTGAAGTCAATTGAAATCTGGCATTAGGTCAGCTTGATATGGGTGTTGCAAAATATCAGTTCTTTTTCTTATGACTAAGGACCAAGGAAAACAGATGGTAGGGTGAGGAATGCGGAGGTTGTCAAATAAAGTTCTTGCCAACAAGATTTGGTGCTAACATAATGTATTCAGTCAATTGGAGCATCTTGATGACACCAAATATAGAAAAGAAAGGTTTCTCTTTTCCCATCTGAACTCCGACTGAAACAGGAAACTGGTGTTCTCATTTGTTGTGGGTATTAGTGAAATGGGAATGATCTCTGTAGACATAAATTTGATAATATTGATACCAGCCCTCTGGTCTTCCTTCCACTGACTTTGAAGATTATACACCCAAGAAATGCTGAGGCAAGTGTAGAAAACAAGTTTTATTTAAGAAAGGGACAGAGACAGACTTCTCTGGAAAAAAGTGGGGCCAAGAGCTGTATGCCCTCAAAAGCGGGTATGTCTTGCTCTTTTATAGGTTCCCCAGAATGCTTCACCTTCTTTCGCCTTGTGTACAAGTGCCCAAGACAGAAAGAAGCAGCACAGGGGGTAATCATTTCTGTCAGGAAATGCTGTCAGATCCCAGAGGGGTTAGCAACCCTTTCAGCTGGGAAGTGTGATTCCCCCTAGAGGTTTTCTATTAGCAACCCAGTGATAACCAGTCATCATCCTGTCTCCCATCATTCATTATCATCACTGACTGCCAGGCCCCCTGCCTCAGTTTGTTGAAGAATGTGACAGTTCCTGTCCCCTCAGGCCAGGTAGGGGCTGCAGGCAGATTGCTTTTGGGCAAAGGAAGCATGTGGAGAGTCAGTACAGTGGGCTCATGTTATAGAATTATTCTCTTACCCTCATGTTCCCACCATCCTAATCTATATGTCTCCTTAAAAAAACATGAGATGGGGATGGGGGGGGTCAGTGCAGTGGGCCCATTTTATAGAATTATTCTCTCTCTCTCTCTCTCTCTTTCTCTCTCTCTCTCTCTCTCATTATTCTCTTAACCTCATGTTTCTATCTTTCTCATCTACTTGTTCCCTTACAATATTTATCCAATTTTAAATGTACATTTATTGGTTGTGGTGGTGAGGATGGGTCAGAGGGGCTTATCTTTTCTAGCTGAAATTATTTTGTATAAGCAATTTAAATCACAATATATTTCTAATTTGAAAAGAAAAGAAATCTTTAAGCATATCTTCTCTGTTGTCACACTGAGGAAGGAACTGTGCATCTCTGTTGGGGTGTGTCTAGACAGTAGAAATTTAAAAAAAAATTAAAAATCTTAGTTAAAGACAAACATGACTGGAATAAATTGAGACAAAGTATAGGGAGGAAAATAATCAATGGTGAGGGATGTTCCTGCTGCTAGGATGCAATTAATTTCCAAGCAAAAGACATAATGAACTGGGGTATTACAAGGTATGTTATGAAACCTGCTGTGAAGAAACAGAAAATAATAATTGTGCTAGCTCTGAAGGAATCTATTCTGATTATCTCAGAAGTTTATGAAGCAAGCAAGCTTTCAGGGATCACTTTTATGAATCTTCAGGAAGGCAATAAATTGGGTACCATGAATGTTATTGTGAAGCTGTGATGGATAATTCAAGGACAGATATGGTGTGCAGCATTGAGTGGTGTGAAACACCAGTTCCCAGAGTACGTGACATGGGTACCTGAGGAATACAATTATGTAATGGTCCTGCATAGACAGAACGTTCTGGCTGTAGACATACTAAGTAACAAGTCTGACATTGACCTTGAGAAAGACAATCTGAATGTGCCCAAAGTACGTCAGACCTAAGTTTGAATCCATATTCTTTCTGGTAGCAAGGGTCTAAATATAAGACTCAAGGAATTTTTGTTTCTGTTGCAGATAGCAACTCTTAAGTCACATACTTAGTATATGATGTAAGCTCTTACAATTGTCTGGTACACTATTATAAGTTTATTCAAATACTTATATTTGAATAGGTTTACTGTCAATATTCACTCAGAAATACAACTCAGGTAAATGAAACATCATGATGTACAAGGCTCAGATACTCTAAAATGTTATTTAATTTTATTCATGGACTATAGAAGGATATTAAAAATTACAATGAAAAGAAAAATATTACAAAAAATGCAATTATTATAGAACTTTATATGAAAATATTTTATTTTTAAAATTCTTACTTCAGGAATAATAACACACTACATATCAGAACCCTCGAAACTGTGCTCCTTAAGGTTATAATCCTCAACAGAATATTTGATGTACTCAGAAATACCATGCCTGACAAGAATCAAAAGAGAGACAAAGAAAGCCTTCAGTGATGTTTAGAAAGACAGAGTGTGTCAAATACTTACATTTTGATGAACAACTTTGATCTATATGTTTGATAATCAGCATTCATGTACATGTGCTTGTATTTAAAAATAGGTTTGTTGTCATTTTGAAGTTTTCTCAATCAATTGCTGTCAAAAGTATGACTACTATTATGTTGGGTTCCACAAATATCTTTTCTTATAACTCAGACAGATTGGAATCAAATAATGTAAATATTATGAATATATGGAGTGGTGGCAATAAAAAATTTCTTACATGATCCTCATATTATAATAAATCAAAGCAGTCATTTTAAATGAAATCAGTATATGTGGTGAAAAATCTGTACAAAAAAACAACAGTTCAGATATTGTAAAATGTCAGGCATTCTACAAATAATGTTTGGGATTCTTATTATTAAAGGTAATTAGCAGCCTCCTATAATAGTTATTATATTTCAATAATAACACACAAAGCACTTAGTGTGCACCAAGGATTATTCTAAGCATCTCACATAAGTTAATTCATCACATCCTTTCAAGAATTCTATGAGATAATATTATTATTATTATTGCTGTTATTTTTATTCCCATTGTACAGATGCAAAAGAAGTAGAGCATACGTATTTCAAGTTAATAATACTTAGAATTATCAATATTTGCTACTCTAGTTATCTGCTTAAGAATAGATTAAAATAATATAGCACAAAAAGCAAAATCGTGAGACATGGTGGTCTATTTCAAGTGTTCTCTCCTTTCATTAATATATGAATTCAAAATGATATTACTATAGCAACTCTACTAATGTGTTTGTGCTCTGCAAGGTTTTTCAAGATTCCTTTTATCAGAATGAGAAAGTTCTTATTAATTATTATTTTTTGAGAGATTTTAATTAATTTCTACATAGTTTTGCTGCATCTATTAAATTGATTACAAGTCTTTTCTCATTTATTCTGTTATTAAAATAAATTAGACTAATTTTCAGATTCATTTAACATTTGCATTCCTAGGATAAATCCCACTCAGTTACTATAACTACCCCCACCTTTTTTTTTAGTTATACGTGGACAGAAATTCTTTATTTTGTTTATTTATTTTTATGTGGTGCTGAGGATTAAACCCAGTGCCTCACATGTGCAAGGCAAGCACTCAGCCACTGAGCCACAACCTCAGCCCATGTGTATTATTACTCTTTTTAAAAAATGTACATTGTTCTATTTGATTTGCTAATATGTTGTTAATGATGTTCCTGCCCATGCTTATGAGAGATATTAGTAGTTCACAGATTTTTTCCTTACATAGTCTTTTTTTTGGTTTGGGTAATTTTGCCTTATCAAATTCATTGGAAAGCATTCCTCTGCCTTTATATTTTCTGAAAAATTTTGGGTAGAATATATAGGTCTTGATTTGTATTTATTTTGATAATCTTTATCTTTCTATTGGAGTGAATAGTCCATTAACATGTATTATAATTATTGTGGTTGGACTTAAGACTGTAAATCTATTATTTCTTCTATTTAAATAAATATTTTTATTAATTTAATTTATTAAATTATTTCTTTTCATCTTTAGTATTTCTCTCTGATCCCATTTGCTATCTTCTCTTAATAATTTAAAATTGCTTTTTTTAATTTACCAGGCACCTGAGTTATTACTCTTAGGATTTTTTTAATTTAATGTTAGATGGATTATATAATCATTCTTACTGTTTTCTTCACTGCCTACTTAGAGATAATATTTTGGCATTCTGGATAAATGTAGAAACTTTTCAATCTAAGCCCATTTGACACGCTCTTGCCCTTCTTTATCTTGCTGTATTCATATGTACTATATACCCATTTATTATAAAAGATAATTCAATATTTTATTTTAAATAACCATGTGAATCTTAAAGAAAATAGAAGCCATGCATTGTCCATATTTTCAATATTTTGAATATTCTTCACTTATTCAAAAATATCTAAGATTTATTTGAAATAATTTTTCTTTTTTGCATTTAATAATTTATTTTGTGCATCTTTTCCTTTATGGAGCCTACTGAGGGCAAATTCTCCTCATTTTACTTCATGTAAAAATGCTTTGTTTTCATTACTGAAGAATTTTTTGCTGTAAATAGTACTCTTTTTCATTCAAGAATCAAGTCTCATCCTCTTTTATTCATTTCTTTGCAGTTTTATTAGAAAATTACAGTTATACACAGTAGTTATGTTTATTTTGACAATTATCATAAGTGCATGGGGTTTGATCTATTCCATTTTAGTCCCCATTCCCCTGCCCCACTCTCTCTCCCTTCCTCCCTTCCTCTATTCTCTTTCTACTATTCTATTGGTTTTTCTTTAGCTCATATATTTATTTACTATTTTTTATCGGTGTTTTGTGCATATACATTAAGATGGCATTCACTCTGGTATATTTCTATAGGCATATTATATGATTTTGTTAAACTCATTCAGCATTTTCTCCCCTTTCACATCCCTTCTCCCTCCCCATCTCCTTCTTCTACTCCACTGATCTTCTCTTTATCTTTATGATATCTGACCCTGTACCTGCTTTTTTCTCTTATTTTTCTCTAACTTCTTCATATGAGAGAAAACATTCTACCCTTGACTTTTTAAATCTGGCTTAATTCACTTAGCACCAGGTTCTCCAATTTCATTCATTTACTGGCAAATTCTATTATTTCATTCTTCTTTTTGACTGAGTAAAACTCCTTTGTGTATATATACTACATTTTCTTTTCTTTTTTTTTCAAGTTGGTCACTAGTAGCCTTGCCTTTATTTCATTTGAAATTTGTAGGACACAAATGGAAGACATGTTAAGTATATCACATGTTATGCAGTTTTTTTTGTATCTGAAGAGAAAAAAATTTCTTTTTTTAAAAAATTTGTTATATTGATTTTATTTTTAAGTACATGATAGCAGAATGCATTACAATCCTTATTACACATATGCAATATGATTTTTCATATCTTTGTATATAGAGTATGTTCACGCCAATTCATGCCTTTATACATGTACTTTTTTGTTTTTGTTTTTTTGCATTACAATTCTTCTTACACATATATACCACAACTTTTCATATCTGTTTGTATGAAAAGTATGTTGACACCCAATTCGAGTTTTCATACATGTACTTTGGATAATGATATTCATCACATTTCACCGCCCTTGCTAATTCCCTGCCCATTCCCTTTCCCTCCCACTCTTCTTCCCTATCTAGAATTCATCTATTCCTCCCATGCTCCCCCTCCCTACCCCACTATGAGTCATACTCCTTATATCAGAGAAAACATTCAGCATTTGTCTTTTGGGGATTGGCTAACTTCACTTAGCATTTATCTTTTCCAGTGCCATCCATTTACCTGCAAATGCCATGATTTTATTCTCTTTTAATGCTAAGTAAAATTCCATTGTGTATATATGCCACATTTATTTTTTATCTATTCATCCACTGAAAGGCATCTAGGTTGGCTCCACAGTTTAGCTATTGTGAATTGTTCTGCTATAAAGATTAATGTGGCTGTGTCCCTGTAGTATATTTAAGTCCTTTGGTATAACACATTTTCTTAATCCATTCATCTATTGATGGGCATCTGGGCTGGTTCCATAATTTTTGTATTTTGAATTATGCTGCTATAAACATGGATGTGACTATATCACTATAGTATACTGATTTTCGTTTATTTGGATTAAAATAGTGGTTCCATTCATAGTTTTTTGAGGATTCCTCACATTGCTTGGAAATAAAATCCTTTGTTCTCTTTTCTTGTTTTGCTTTTTCTTTTAATCTTTTCAAGAAATTTTCTATTTTCTTCTGAACTTCATATTTTTTGTTGAGCTGTCTGTTATGGTCTAATTTTTTTCCCTATATATCTAGAAATTTTCTCTGAGTACACAGAAGATTTCACTGTTTATTTCTCTATCTTAGATTTCAGCAGTTTGACTCTTGTGTGCGTAAGTGTGAATTTTTTCAAGTTTGTTCTGTTTATTTCAATAAGCTTCTAAATCTATAAGTATATTTATATTTCCAAATTGGGGTAGTTTTCTGGTATTGTTTTTTCAATATCTTGTTTTCCCTCTTCTCTTGAGAAACAAGATGTTTTGGTAATAACCTACAGGTCCTTGAGGTTTAATATAGATATTTCGTTTTGCTCTTCAAAAATTTACTTTAGATATTGCATTTGGTTCTTTTTCTATATTTTATTTTTTTCTAGCACTTTCTCTTTCATTTCATGATGAGCATATTTTGCTTTATCTGAGCACTAGTGAGAGTTATATCAACTCCTCAACTGCAACCTCCAGGCAATCTCAAGGTTAGCATGTGCTTACTGCCTAGTGTTTTGAGAATGAACTCTATGTTCTTGCTTTCTGTACGTTGAAGATGTCAATTGGACTCTGAACATTTTTAATATTATGGTGCATAGACTGTGTATTCCTCAATAATGCCAAAGAACTAAATGATTTTTGTTTGTTAGGTTGGTAGTTTGCTTTTACAAAGCATACAGTGATGTCTGAAAATACTGATCTCAGTTCAGTAATTTCAGCCATAGTTGAAGGTGCTTTCATTTATCTTCCTGAAATGTTGGGGACAAGATGTAAACTCAAACTGCCTATACACTGTTTTTCTCTTCTTTGGTGCTTTCTTTTCTGGGATTTTCTTCTCAATCTCCAGGGGATGTTTATTACCTTGATCTCTCTGAATTTTTCAAGCACAACAGCCTATGTACTCTTTTATCAGAGTTTAGATGCCTATATGTTGCAATCAAAGCCACAATTAGGCCACCCTCAGGGAATCAAAGACAAAACTGGAAAACTCAGTTTATATCATTTTGCTTGTTCTCAGTTTTGACTGACAATATTTTGACATTAAAAATTTTTTCAGAGCACGCAGGCAGCTCTTTCATGGATTTTGCTCAGAGTTTATTATTTATTTATGTGAGAACACATAATAGCTGATATTTATAGAATGATCTACTTCTCACTTCTTAACATTAGAAGCAAAATTCATATATATTCTAATTAAAATTTGTAATAGGAGTAAGAAAAAGTAGTGAAGAACAGTGTATCCCATGATTCTACAGGAGAGCAACAGTAAGTGTTAGTAAGAAATGTATAGGCAATTTGTTTTATCAGTCTACCAGGAAAATAATCAATTTCATTTACATGTCAAAGTATAATTTCATCCCTCACATGGTTTCTTCATGTAAACACAAGAAATAATGCCAACAATGTTCTCAGACCATGTTTGGAAATGAGAAAATAGATCTTACTCTCTACAATTGGTCTTAAGAATAAACATGGAAAATGACCCAAACCTTATTTTTCATAATGCAATTTCAATACTACTAATATGAGCATATGAAATCTGCAGCTCTTTTAAAATCAGAAAACCAGTAAGTGAATAAAAACTAGCATTGTTAGAAAATCTTTATTTTTTTCATCACTTGAAATTTTATTCTCCATATATTGCAAAAGAATTTTTGATCTACCTTGGAATTTTTTAAAAAGCATAAATTAATCATCTGTGTTGTCATGTTTTATGGTTACCATATTATTGTTTCCATGTTGAATACTGTCATCTCTTTAAAGATATTTTAAGCAGCAATTAAAACATAATACATGTAGCACTAATAATGCACATAACTCAATTGATGCAAAGACAACATGAACAATGATGATTGATTTTAGGCTTGTCAAGTCAATGACAGCTACATTGTGACTGTTAGCTGGCCAGTTGTCAATTTTAAGCATCCTCTCAAACTCAGATTTTAAAATGTAAAAATGTGTATCTTAGAGTAATAAAACATTGCTAAATATCTTGATGATTTTTTTTTCCTAACAGAAAAATAGTATACCTTTTCAATTAAGTGATCCATTCCTCTGGATAAATATCTTTCTATGTGACATTTTTCTTGGATCATTAGCATAGCATTTTGTTCTGTTCATTTCATGTTAAAATAAACAAATCATCATAAATTATTGTCACAGATTATATATTTTAAAAATAAAATCCAAGATAAGAGAGTTGGCTATATTTCTAAACCAAGAGTAAATTAATTTAAATTTTATTTTATACTGCTATATGTCTCCTCCCTATATTCCAATGTATCATGTGTTTTAGTATGTAGAGTTTTTGAAGTCTACTGAAAGCACGGCAGACAAAAATCCTGAACCTTATCTTTCTGTGTGCAGAAGTTTGTCATAGGAAATGAATAGAAATCTTGGCAGTGAGGTCAACTTGGGATACCCTCTAAATAGTAAAAACAATGTGATAGAATTTCTTTATGAGTGCTCTGAGTTCCACATAAGCAATCCCAAAAAGGCACACACTGGGAACAAACTTCCATTGACATCAATGTTTTGAAGATGGGTTTTCAATAGATATGTATATTTCAGTTTTTCAAATGGTTTGTGGACATGTGATCTCTCCCCTAATGACCTCACCTCATCTCCCATTTCTTTTTCAGACCTTTTCCTTCACCAATTCCTTGCATTTCTGTTTTTTTATGCTGTTTTTTTCCAACTGTATTTCCTCTTCATTAATCCACAGTTCATGAATAAACTTTCCTCTTTATCTTGCTTAATGAAACTCTTTTTCATCTTTAAAAATAAGTTAGGCAATCTACTCTAAGAAGATTCCCCTGATCTATGTTTCATTCTAATCTGAATTGTAATCAAAACTTTGAGGTGGTCTCTCTCCCTCTCTCTCTCTCTCTCTCTCTCTCTCTCTCTCTCTCTCTCTCTCTCTCACACACACACACACACACACACACACACACACCTTTTCTTTTTGTCTAAGTTGATGTAAGTTGATCTAAGCTTCCCGGTTCTGTATTGGTCAGCATAGGCTGCCATAACAAAATACCACACACCAGTGGCTTTAAAACAGAAAATGTTTTTCCTTATCATTCTAGAAACTGGGATGTCTATAATCAAGGTGGCAGCTGCTTTGATTTCTGCTTTGGCCCTCTCCCTGGCTTCTTAATGACAACTGTTTCTCAAGTGTTGTCTCACTGGGAGGATATAGAGAGAAGAGAGAGAGTTTATGAACATGTTTTTGGTATCAATTCTTTTAAGGTCATTAATCCTATTATATCAGTGCCCCAATCTCATGACTTCATTTAATCTTAATGATATCTACAAGACCCTATCTCCAAACATAGCCATGCTGGAGGTTAAGGCTTCAACATACTAATTTATTGGGAACTAAAACATAATTCTGTAACATGGTTATAAAGAAACCCCTTTAGAATCAGAGAACCACAGAGGTGAAGAATTATTTAACTAATATTACTCCTCACATACCCACTGATATTATAATTATTGTCATCATCATTATCATCATCATCTCCCTAATGTGTGGCAAAGAATAAGCTTTCATGGAGAAGCAAGCAATAGAGTCTCTATGAAATAGAAGTTAGGTGAGAATCTCTTCCTATTACTCAGTTGTGTATGTTTACTACCTAAAAGCAACAACACAAAATAAATAAATACATAACTATTCTATAAATTTTTAAAAATGCAAATAATCTCCAATTGTTTTGTGGTCATATAAAGCAACTCATGAACACTATTACACCTTATGGCATATTTAGCATACTCATGGCCAATTGCTATGAACAGTGGAAGGAAGAAAGGACTGAGATTGCTTCCATTCCCTCAGATACCCCTACAATCCTTGGTGATTCCAAAATTCAGTTTCCTCCCCAACTTCTCTCTCCCTACCTCCCTTTCAATATACACATAATCTGCATGTAATTTTCTGTTATCTTCAGTTCCTTCTGCAAGATTCAATCTTTTCTGCCCACTGGTATATAGGTATGTTAAATGCCTTTTGCCATGGGGAATACCTGACTCTTAATGTTCCTGTTCATTTCCTTTTAAAAAGTCCCTTCAATCAGCTTTCATCACTCACCCCATTGAGTAAGGTCTTCATTCTGGCAGGGCCCTAACCAATGCATTTTTCAATGTTTCTTTCACCTAAATTACAGAGTTTTTTTTGCAAATGACATAATTAAAAACATACTTTATGACCTGACACAGTCAATGATTTGATTAATAAATATACCCCCCAATATTAAATTTTCAGTCCCAAGTATTTCTTTTTGTTATTGCTACAGATTCAGTCCACAAGGACTAGAATCACTTATGTGTCTGTCAAGTAGAATTTCCAGAACTTTGTTCTGAAATGGGACAGAATGGAGAACAAGTGTTTCCTTTGTGAAGAGGAGATGTATTGTCAGTACAGTAAATCAAACCTCCAATCAGCAGGCCCTTTGTTTGTAAGGACTCTCTCACACAAACTTTCCTGAAGACCATTTGGGATTAAATAAAAAGTTGATAGAGTTTATTGAGGAGTGATGTGCTGTGTTATATCTTGTACCAATAGAACATTGGATTTTCTAGCATATTAAGGTGAAACAGAGGAAATGAAGAGGGAACAACTAAATATTACAGGGAGAAGGAGAGATAAAAAACAAAATTACCAGAGCATGAATATTGAGAGTAATGGGAGGATTAAAATTCTGACATGGGACATATTGTCTCTTGATCCTTTCATTTTGTGAAGTATGATTCTTTTTCATTCTTTCTGCTTCTCATTTATGTATAGGCCTGGATTGCTGAATTTAGATCATGCCGTTTGCTCATATAAATGCTCCTAGCTTAATGGCTTTGGCTGAATATGCCTTCTTTCAGAGCAGCACCAATTGGAGAAAAAAGTACATGTAACAATAAGTGTCTATGAAAAAGTTGTTTATACCCTTTGAAATAAAGACATTGATGGAAAACTATAGTTCTCAGTATTCCTGAAAAGATATCCTTTTTTGTTTGTTTTGTTTTGAGGTCTGTAATGCCCACAGATACCTTCCTAGATGGACAGTGCTATTAGATTTAACGGGCATATTCAGCTACAGCTCACCTAGAAATGTTCTGTAGAAAATGATGTAAAATAGAGCTTACATTGGAAGAAACACATTTACCATTATAGAAAAAATTACTCTTTAGGTTTTGTCTGAGAAATACCAAGACAATAGTAAAATAAAGCAGTAAACATATTCTTTAGTTGCTATAAGTATAGTGAGTGTAAGGGTGGCAGGATAGTTTGTAGATCAGGGATTGGCCCCCAAACTGGTAAACACCACAGCCTTGAGAACAGAGAGCCCATGGCATATGAGTCTTTCTTTCTATAGCAGAAGTAATTTATAACAGAGTCTGGAAAAAATTTCATACAGTTGCAGAAGGGTTAGTTAACTCATTTGTTTTCATGGCACATGGAAAACTATGCCTATGAATATGAATTACAAAATAGTTTAGTGTTCAATCATGTAGTCTTTTTTCCCCGTTTCTCACCCCATCCCACTTTCTATTGTTTAAGAAGTGCCATAATATTCCATATGGTAAATCAGCTTTCAGGAACCAGAAAACACTTCCTCTAGCTAATTTACCACCTGTGCATTCATTGTCTCAGAGTATGCCTGGTTCTGGTGTCTCAGGCATTGTGCCTGCCTTTCATGGAGGAGGCAGAGCATGCAGCTCTGTAAAGGATCCATTCATCAAAATATTCCACTACAACATTACAGCTTGTTTCTTAACAGAAAAGATAATTATCTCAAATATTCAGTATTCCTTTTGTCCCCACTGAAATAAAAGAATTTCTGATTCCAATATTCTGAAAAGCTAAATTAGCAATGTAACAGCTCAGCTGCATGAAGTGTAATATGCAATGAAATCGCTGTGTTAAAATAGAGATCTAATGATACCTTCATTAACTTGATCACTGAAACAGCTAACCCTTTTCCAACAGAACAGTTTCTATAGACACCACATGCTTATGATCAAAATCGTTTTTCTGAGTGTGTTTTGTTCTTCCTTTGATTGTATCCTCCATCTTCATTCTGGTTGTAACTTACAATTAAACACAAGGAAAAGCAGTACATGGTAAAGTATACTTCATATCAGTTAGCTATTCAAATAAATGGGTAATCTCCAAAAATCAGATTTTCATAGTGGGTAAGTTGCAGATGACTGCCTAGAAAGATTCCAGTTTTTCTTTCTATTTCTGTTTTTGAAGGAGAGAAAGAGGAATGGGAATTTTATGCCACCAGGAACTTACCAAGTACTGCTGGAAGCATTTTTCATTTATTTTAGGTACTTACTAAACAGCCTAAGTGCTCTACAAACATAAACTGCTGTGATACTTTGTACCATTAAAATGAATACTAGATTATCCATAGACTTTCATACACAAGCACAGTTGTACTTTTTATTTATATATTGACTTGAAGCCATATAAACAATAACTTTGAGAAAGGAGACTTTGAAATTAAAGGAAAATTTTTGAATGTAGAAATTGTCATTTTTTTTCGCTACAACATTCATCATTTTCTTGTTGTGTTGTTGCCTAGCATTTTCCCCCATATATTAAATAATAAAAACAAATTAAGTTACTAATGAGAAATCCTATAAAATTTTATTCTACTTTCCATAAGACTAGTTTTATGTATGAAATTTTATGCATATAATTTCTACATAAATTGTGGAACTAACTATAGCAAAGAACTAATGGAGTATGAAGCCATATGAGATGCTCATGAAAAAGGAAAATTCAGTAACATGAATCCATTTCTACCAAAACTTTTTATATTTTGTTCATCACAAAATTTTCTGTCAATTTTGAATTTTGTATGAAATAATATATATATATATATATATATATATATATATATATATATATATATATATATATATATTTCTGAGTTTGCAGCAGCTCCTTAAATTTTGCACCTAAGGCAAGTGCCCTCTGACTTCACTTACCTGGTTGTAGTCAAAGCCATGCAAAGAATGATTATGATCATTAAAATTATTAAACTATACATAGATCCTATTTTATTCCAATTATTAACAACTAAGAAATACTATAAAATTTAATGACACATATTCAGTTTTCTTTGGACATTATGATATTGTCAGTTATTGTAGCTCAAAAGATCCCCAAATAATTTGTCTTATGTCCTCAGCAGAATTTATGTTGTAATGGTCATTTTATGTACTTTAATAAACAATGTACTTTATAATTTGTGAAATGCAATGCTAACTACTTCAGTTGGTATACTTAGTAGTTGAGAATGGTTTATATTGATTTATACTTTAATAACATTTTTGATACTGTGACACAATATACAATTCATTTGTGATATTTAAAGTGACAACCAGAACATTTCCATCCTCAAATGATATTTTGAGAAGCTGCGTATTTCATATTAGTGTGTTAATACTCTAAAAGTTTCTATGTAACAGATGCATGTGTTTAACTTTGGTTAATTCAATTTTTTCCCAATCATTGACCCTAAAATCTGTTAGGATGTTTTTGATATACGAATTCTGTAAGTACATGGGATAACTCAGAATGTACTTTAGGAAATACACTTCTGAGTGAAATTAATACATACTATGTTGTTTTACAACAGTATTTATATTGTTTTCTCATCCTTTATACTATTAGAATTAAAATGTTTGTTTATTTTGCAATATTTTACATGTACATGACTTTAATTTACAGCTTTGAATACTAAAGAGGAGAGACCAAAATTATATCAAAGATGAAGTTAAATGCTATATCATCCTTAAGTTCTATATTAATTCAACAGAAGATGATTGTTTAAGAAGCACATTAATTATATTCTACTTTTATATATAAATATTTATTGGAATATTTATTATTTATATACTCATTTATTCAAATTTCTTTATTTTTCAACTTTCAAATATCTAAATATCCTTACATCTATCCTGTATTTTATCAGATGTTTTGAAAAAAAAACTCCCATGATTTCTCAAAATGTCCAGTTTTTCTTGTCTTAGTGCATATATCTCTTCCTCAAAGAAATGTCTTATGGATGATTTGAGCTGTTATTTAAATGTTTCACATTATGAAGTCTCCCTCTTTACTAAATTATGAGTAATTTAAATATAAAAGTTGTGCTTTTTTCTTTGAATAAACCACAATAAGCGGCATATTGTAGGTAAATATTAGGCACATTATTAGCATTTCAAATTAATTAAAGTAAGCCAAATTATTGGATATTGTTAGTTTTCTTTTATGAATATCCTTCATTATGAAATAATTTTGCCTTACTTTCTTTGAAAACTGCTTACTGAACAATTAACAAATGGTCAGGGGAATACACTCAATCATAGCGGAAAGTATATGGACTTTGGTGCCAGATATCACAGGGTTCAAATTCCAGAATTTTTATATTCATAAGTTTCAGGAAATTGAGAACTACTTTGATTACATACTTCTATAAAAAGGATATTTTTCAGGGCTTTCTAAGAGGATTAAATGGCACAATATATTTTAAAGAGCCTAATATCTTCTGTCAGTTCAATTCTCAAAAAATTCCTAATGAAGGGTGGAATAATATATCACCCCAAAATATGCCACTTTGGCATAAAGATTAATTTGAGCTAAAGGCACTTGAAAAACAGCAGATGCAAGAAGGGCATTCTAATCTGTGCTTTTCCTCCTGAAAAGAGTAGATAAAAGCTCCCATGTGAAGGATGCCCTCCCTGTATCCAGAGAAAAGAAACATTCTTCAACAAGGAGTCATAGTGAAGAGAATTCTGTATAAACAGACCTTGTAAAAATAATTCTTATCTTCTTTTAGCTTCCCCACATAATTTAGTTTCTTTCCACAATCACCTCTCTCAGTTCTACCTAATACATAAGTAGGTAGGTTTTGCCAGTTCATTAAGTTGTCATTTCCTTATGAGGGTTCCCTTGTTATGTAAAATTATATACATCTGTATGTTTCTCTTGTTAATCTGTTTTATGTCAATTTAATTCTCTAGCCCAGCCTGAAACCTTTAGCAGAGACCATTTTTTTTCTTCCTCTCACTAAGTACTTAATAGGAGCTTTGCATCACATTTGGAATTGATTTTCATGAAGGTAGGTTCTCAGTACACCATGTACATTATATACACAGGATTCCACTGAGGGTAAGCAAAAAGGATAATATTTTCACCTGATTCTTTGCTCCTGGGTAAAATCTCACTCAGATTCTATCATTTTTTTCCTCAGACACGTTCTCAAAAATATATTTTTGTCATCATCTTTAATTTCACAAATGGTTCAGTTGCTAAAATATAGAGTCTAAAATAAAATCAGATCTTCAATTTTTAAGATCTTTTCTTCTCAGTCCTGCTGAGAGAGTGGATTGGTAGGATAAGTGAATCTTTCCTCCTACCTCCCATCCTGGTGCAAACTGTCTCTGACATCCTCAGTGTTTGAGGTTGTTTGGGAAATGAGAGGAAAGGTAAGGCCAAGGAGGAGGACAGCAATTATTATGTTTACAAAGATCATAAGATGTTATGTTTACAGAGACCATTTCATAAAATCTTGTTTTAAATAGTATGAATTTTATTGTTTTTTAACATTATGAGGGGCTGAAAGTTTGCTAAAATTTCATGATTTTCTTCATCACTTTCAAAACATGATGAAAAGATGGGAAATCATTCTCTAAGATGATGTCATAGTATTGCTATAATCCTCTGGTTTCACCAAAAAGAATGAGAGTGCAGTTCTGAGTGACAGTAAAATGTTCTACCTTATATGATGGGTACTACTCTCATTAGGCATTGGCTGGGTTTTCTAAACTGGCTCTTATTTTCATGAGAATAGTTTATACTTACCTGAGATTTCCTTGCTGAGAAGATCTCCCCTGCATAACCCCCTCACAAAGAGCATTAATTTCACCCTTGAACTTTGGGTACTTCTCAGCCTTCCTGATGTATGGGGCTTTACGTGACCCTGCAGTTATTCTTCATCACAGGATTTGAAATAGCATCAAGTTTGTTTTCCTCCAAAGGGCCATATTGGTCCATGAAAAATATCCACATATCTTCCTTTCATATCTGAAATCATAGTTTTGACAGCTACTAGTTTTACTACTTTTTAGGAGCTGCCACAACAATGACCCAGAGACCAGGCAGTTTAAACAATGATTTATCTCCTCACAGTGCCAGAGGCTGGAATTCTCAGATCAAGGTTTTGACAGCTTTGATTTGTCCTGAGTGCTCTCTCCTTGGTTTATAATGACTCTTGCCTTCTAT
Source organism: Callospermophilus lateralis (assembly GCF_048772815.1). Lineage (NCBI taxonomy): Eukaryota > Metazoa > Chordata > Mammalia > Rodentia > Sciuridae > Callospermophilus > Callospermophilus lateralis. The sequence continues at coordinate 307,919 of NW_027511969.1, read as the reverse complement.
TATTTTCAAATGGTTTCCCTCTGTGTGCCTGTCCTAATGTCCTTGAATAAGGATATCTATCATACTGAATTAAAGCCAACTTTATTAATCTCACTTAGCCTTAATTATCTCTTTAAAGACCCCATTTCCAAATATAGTCTCATTCTGAGGAAGTGATAGTGCAGTCAGCCTCTCCTCTCTCTCTCTCTTTCCCCCTCCTATTCTCTCTGGTTATCTCCACTGTTGGCTACATATTCACAGCCTATGCCTTTTACATTTCTCAGGTCACTGTAGAAACCTAGGTTCACTATCATGCAGACACAGGGAGATATATACCAAGCTTTCTGAGTTGTCCCATTCTATTCTCTCCTATTTCACTAAAGGGGGAAAAGGAGAAGAATTCTATAATATGTCAACCATTTTATCCAAAGAAATTTTTTTTTCTGGCCTTGTTTTTTATCTGTCACTCTTTTTACATGCTGTAGGTAGGTATTAAGTCAAGAATTGCAAAACTGGTTTTTGGAGCTCTCCGTAATAGGTTTAATATCATGGATTGAAATTACCTCACCAATTATTTTGTTATCAAACATTTCAGCACTTTGCTATGTTGAGAACAAAAGGTTAGATTTTAGTAAATAAATTTTATCATATTTAAAAATATTTGAGAAATATTTTATAGACTTTCCAAATCCTCTTTTTCTGCAGAACTTTGAAACTAATGTGTAGTGGGGTGAACAGCAATTGTTATGTTTACAAAGACCAGAAGATGTTATGTTTACAGAGACTATTTGGCAAAATCTTGTTTTACATAGTGTGAATTTTAATTTTGTTTTTTTAACATTATGAGGGGCTGAAAGTTTGCTAAAATTTTGTGATTTTCTTCAACACTTTCTAAACATTATAAAAGATGGGAGATCATTCTTTAAGATGATGTCATGTTGTTGCTATAATCCTCTGGATTCATCAAAAAGAATAAGTGTGCAGTCCTGAGTGTGAGTAAAACTTACTACCTACAAAACACACACACACACACACACACACACACACACACACACACACACACACACCACAGGCAATACAAAAAAACAGAAATCTGCAGTGGCATTGTAGCATTGTACAGATGATGCTTAATATTTTCTGGAGCCTTGGGAAGGAGAAAAAAGACAAAAATGATTCAGAACATTTTGGCAGTGTCTCTATGAATACTATGTGTAAAAATGTCCTCAAGTGTAAGAACATGATTCTTTGGAACATAAGTGTATAGAGAGTGGGGCTTACATAATATTTTTAAAATATATATTCAGAGGATTTTCTATCATCATAAGTGTAAACCTTAATTTTTTTTTTCAGATAGACTGTTAGCTAATTTGTTTTGTCATTTTGATCTTTTGCTCCTATAAAGCTAGTATTTCCTTATGCACAAATATGAATTGCAATATATTTGAAAGTTACCCCAAATAATTAGTAAACCAAATTATGCTCCCAAACATGAACTTACACACAAAACAATAAAGTGAATTTCCCTCATATGCAATAATTTCTCCTCATACTGATGAAATATATAATGAATTAGCTATAAATATATATTTGGCATTTTTGTTAGTCAAGATCCATTTTCATTTATCAGCAAAACTTAAAGTCACTTTATTTTTTCTTTGTTTTTTTAATTCATGCATTTGTTTAAATTATTTTAAAAATTATTCATTCTGCTCAAATATCCCATTATACATAAATTCCTTTTAAATATTACTGAAACTATCTTTTCCCATAATTAACCAGTTCCTAATGGCCAGATGAGTCACCTGTACTACTACTTTGTCAGATTTGAGACTGAGAGGCTGTGAATGTTGAAAGCATCAAAGATATGATAAATCTAAAATAAATAAGTCTTGTTGGTTTTTCATGTAAACACTTCTCAGTTGTTACATTTGTATATAGAATATATTTCCACACCCCTCATTTAATCTGCTCTACTTATGATGGGCCAAACAGGATCTATGAAAGGATGATAGAGTGGAATAAGATTAAGATCTTCTAAATTAAAAAGATGTTGTGTTCCTCCACCACTACAGCTGAACTATAAATAGTGGCTTCTTACCTCCTTCCATTCAAATGCATTACAGATGCAAAACTGACAACCCTGTTTCTTCTTGCATATGGAGGGCATTTACTCCCTATTACCACAAAAAATATTCTTCTTCAGAGAGAACCTCTTTTAAGTAAATGAGGGTCAAGACACAGACACAAATTCTGACATATTTGCTATTTCTGAAAAAAATCAAATATGAATTTAAAGGCCAAGACCAACCATTTCCTTACATGGTAAGAGAATCCCCCAAGGAAGAACATTTCACAAGGAATCCTATAGAACTTTCAAAAGCTTATTTACTTATTTCATATTACATATGTTATCTCTACTCATACTTCTTCAATCCTCCCAAACTTAACTCTCTACAGATTTCTTTACATAAAAAGCTATATTGCCAGAAATTTTCAAATAGTGGTTTTAAGATCATTAGAAAAGTTGAAGACTTAAATATTAACTGTGGTAATTTTAAAAAATTATTCATAATTCCATCATTACTATCATGAATTGTTGAAATATTGTTTTCTAGTTTGTACTGTCAAATTTTTTCAATATTTTAATAAGAACTACATCATAAATATTTTATTATATTATTTGATGGCTTTAAAAATAATTTTTCATACTATGTAATATTTTATCATATATTATGTGTGAAATTTTATTATCATATATATTTGTGATGTGTGTTATAAGGTACTAAGTGATTCCCTGTTGTGGCTATTTAGAAGTTTTAGATTCCCTAGCCATATTTCAGATTATTTTATGGTTAGATTCTCAAATGTGTAATTTGTAAGTGCAGCGTATAAACATTTTAAAATTAATATTTATTGATAAAACCCATTCCAAAATCATTATTTACAATCTCATAAAAAACTGAAAGAGAGGTCTGTTTCAACATACTCATTCTGCCTTATTTCTTAATCCTAAAGGAAACAAAGCCTTAGAGAGTTTGCATGGTAGGTAGTCAGTGTAGAAATAGCATGAACATTTGATATTAATTATTACATTTGGATTTTGGGACTTTAGAATAATTATGTGTTATATGCTCTACTTTTATAGTTATTTACATTTGTGTTTGAAACCATTAAATATTTTTCTGTTTTATGTCTTGACATATATTAACTATTCTGAATCTTATAATTCTCTACCACCATAGTGATAGTGTTCTCATCATCTTGACCAAAAAAATTAATTTGGGGGTAAGATAAAGTATTATTTCTATATGTATTATTGTTTTTAAAAGAAATTTTTGAACCTATTTCACCTGAAACTATTTATAAAGTCTTTTGTCAGTTTCAAGATTTTCAGAGCTCTTAAGGTATACCAATGCAAAGTGTAAATTATATATTAACTGTTGTCTCTACTTTCATTCCATAATTTCACTTCTAGAGGTTAAATTTTTAAAAATAGTAGCATTTTACCTTTATAACCTTAAGACATTAAATCAAACCAGCCTGCACACAAGTTTTCAATCTCTGACTTCTGGTTGTTCTTCTGAGTTCCAGCTTGCCAAGCCTGTTGTGAGATATCATGACAGCCCACTTTCTGAACATGTGATCCATGATGCTGCCTTTATTCATTCCAATAGCAGGTGAAAGTCAAGACACCATTTTTCCTTTAATGGATAGAGTAATCAGACCAATTTTCTGACATGTGAAGTCCAAGTCAGCCTCACTTGATAAGCAAAAGTTGTTTCTCTGCTCATGTGAGAGATGAATAAATTGTAAGAGAATGTGGGTTGCAATTGCCTGAGGCAGAAATATGGTCTCAAGAGATTTCTTTTTAACTTCCCTGTTCAATATTTAGTGGAACTTTGGGAAGTCAAAGCCAGAAATCCAAAGAGCCAGTTGGCAAGGCAGGAAGCAATTTGGCCTTGAGATTTGACCCCTTTTGAGGATAGAATGAAATTAGTCTTTAATGTCCTTTACAAAATAGAAGTGTTATAGAATAATGAAAGGTATTATTAGTTGGGTCACATCAAACTTGGGGACTAAAACGCCCCCTATCCCTTGCATTCTGAGGGTAGTGCTGAGGGATCAAAAGAGAACTAACATAATCCTTTCATAGGTTTTTAAAGTAATTCCTGGAAAAAAATTATAAATTTAGTTGCTTCTTATTATTTTTGAAGATAAAGAAGAGACATAAAATGAATGGTAGACTCTAAAATAGCAGGTATATAGTATTTTTAAGATGAACTAAAATAAGTAAGTTACAAATAGTCTTACTTTGTAGGGTTATTTTGTTGTTGTTTGTTTGTTTGTTTGTTTGTTTTAATCAGAAATTTAATTTTTACAAGTACAGATGTAGAGACAGATTTTTGAAGAAACCTACCATATGTGTGCCATTCCTTGTTAGATCACCAGTATCTAAAAAGAGGTTGGTACATAGGATATTCTTTTGGGTTAATGAATGAAACTTTGGCATGCATTTTGTCCAAATGTATTCTGATTATCAGATCTCTTTGACAGATCACCCTTCAGATTGATACCTTACATTGCTTTAAAACAGAACCACAGAACACAAGAAAAAGAGATTGGGCAGCCTGAATTTCCATAGTATACCCTGATACTGACCTCAAACTTACACCATTATTAATAATCTAATAAAAGATTTACTCCTTCTACTCATGTAGCCAAATTCATATACTTCTACTTATCATGAGATTTTCAGTTTATATAATACTTCCCCTGCTAAACTGAGTTTATGGGTATCTAATTATAGCCCATATTGCCTTCCTGTACACATTCTTTTGATTATTATCTCTTAAACTGTCCTCTCTTAAATTGTTTTTGCCCCAGTGAGTACTGAAGCATCTTAGTGGAGCTGATTCACAAAATGTTCACTGCAGACAGAATATTTTGGATTTACATAACATCTTAAATATCCATATACTGTTGAAAAATGCAAAATTCAAAATATAGAAAAAAAGTTTATACTCCCTCAGGTGTTTCCTCATGGAAACCACTTGGTAGAAATCAATTTTCTATGCATTTGACACCTGTGCAGTTAACTGACCACTGAAGACTCTGATCCAACATCACTCCAGGAACAGAAATTGCCGCAGTCTGGCTGCAGCAAAATAACCGGGGGGTGACAAGCAACTTGTGTAGATTGATACAGCAGGACAGGAGGGGTATATATACATTCAACACAGCTTATCTTAATTAACATAAACTAGATACAGCACTCAACCAATAAGGAATCTCCACACTTAATGGCTCGCTGGCGTTACTTCACAAACCACTCCCTCTACAAAATGCCAGGCGCCATCTTGACTTGTTTACAGACTCTAACAAGAAATGCAGCATCCAGATGTTCTCTTGTTTCTTTCACCCATGGACACCAGTCATGATCTTTATTACCAAATCACTAATCTTGTTTACTTACTGTATTAGTTTCCTAAGATTGCTGTAATAAGTCACCACAAACCTGGTGGCTTAAAACAAGTGACACTTATTCTCTCACAATTATGGAGATAATAATTGATCATTTCAACATAGACACTCTTCTTCTTAAGGTACTAGGAGGGAATCCTTTCTTTCCTCTTACAGCTTCTTGTGGCTCCAAACATTCCTTGGCATGTGGCTGCATCTCTCTAGTCTTTGTCTCAATCTTCATTTGATCTTCTCTTTGTGTTGGATTTTGAAATCACTTCAATCCAGGATGATCTCATCTCAAAACCCTTAACTTAATTATATTTGCAAAGATACCTCTTCTTTGTTAAATTGGATTAACATGTTCAGGGGATACATATATCTATTTGGAGGCCAAAACTTAACTCACTACATATTTGATATACAGATGGGACTAACAGTCAAGATCTCTACTGACCCTTCCTCTAGAGCAGCTCTGTCTCCCAAATTCTTCTCACCTTATCAAAACCTCTCTGTTCTTCCCTTATAACATCCCTTGTAGAAAAGTCTCAGTGGAGCATTAAGTTTGATTAAATTTGGAGTTCAAATGATAAGCAATTGAAAACCAGATCCTTTGAGCTATAGAGATCTTGAGCCTCATAAAATCAATTTGCTTAGCTCCCCAGTCTTGAGAGGAGGGCAGTGAAGTTTTAAATCAGTCTATTGCTGAATAACTTTTCTCACATAACTAAAAAGTGAAAATCAGCTAAATCTGATGCTATTTAACACAAATATATTTTGTAAACATTGGACAACTATAAATTGCTAAAAGTGCAGATGAAAACTAAGGATAAACTCCCTTTATTTAAGTAAAGGGTTTTATTTAACAATGGAAATCAGAATGTACAAATTAATGAGAAAACAACTAGATAGAAATAATTCAAATGTTGGCATCAACTGAATGTGACAGATGATTATTTTCTAAAACTAAATCACTACTGGTTAGACTCGTGGGAATACTAATTATTGAATGTAGTTCATTAAGGGTATAAGCCCCTTGGTGCTGTGTTTTGCCATGGTCCAACTATTTCCTCTATCCAAATAATTGTTTAACCTTTTCCTTATTTGGGGCATAATGGGCATTTGGTCTTCTCTCTATGCAAACTCTATTGGTTACTCCTTATTAGAACAATTAAAGGGGACAGTTGAGTTCTAATATATTGGAAATCAAACATAACGACAGGTCAGAAAGATGTACAGGTAATGAGCTCAAGTAATTAACAAAATCTCTTTAAGATTGTACAGTTTTCAGCTACAGGTTTGGTGTGGATTCTGTGTATGCTGCTTCATTTTGATAGAAAAGAGTTTGCTGGAGCATAGATATTTAGCTCACACCTGGGGTTCTAGTGAGTTGCTTTTTGTATTTAAAAAGTTTTGTTTTCATCTAAGGATTATATACTGAAATGATTTTTCACTCTGGCTGAATTTCAAGCAAACCAGGTACTCTGTGTTGCTTATTGGAGTGAGAAAAGTGGCATCCATGAATTCATATCGCTCAATTTTTTCAACTAACTCTAAAGTTGAGCCTGAGAAGGAAAATGAACATTTGTTACAACTTTCAACATTTCCTTTTAGATTGGAGATGGCCTAATGTTAACACACTTATCTCAAGTGCATCATTATTATTCGAACATTACAGACATTGTTCTATATGGAAATAAATACAACAGCAGAATTTACCTTTCTGTTTAGTTTCACATACAGAAGGTATGCAGGAATATTGTGGTTGCACAAGTATCTTGACTGTCATGTGTCACAGTGTTATGAACTGAATCATGTCCTCCCAAAATATATATGTTAAAGCATTTATCCACCCCCAATGTATTTGGAGACAGGATTTTCATAGAGATAATTAGAAATAAATGAAGTCATAAAAGTAGAGTTTTAATTAGGTAGAACTGGTGTCTTTCTAAGAAGAGGAAGATATTCCAGAGATGACAATGTGAGCAAACACAAGAGAAAGGCTACAAGAGAGCAGATTGAGAAAGCCACCATTTAGGAGGCAGAGACAGCCCTCAGCAGAAACCAAATTTGCTAGGACCTTGATCATGTGCAAGCCTATAACACCATAAGAACATAAATGTCTACTGTGTGAGCCACCCAGTGTGTTGTTTTAGTTTTGTCAGCCCAAAGCTGACTAATATGCATAACAAAGTTTGATTGGTTAGTGTTATCCCAGATAATTACCTCACTCTACACTGAACTGTCTAGCTTTAGTTATAACTACACTACCAATGTCTGGTGGAAATTATTTCATCTGTGACTTTGCTGAGATATGGTGAAACATTCTACTGAGTGCTGGAAATAATTTTGAGTTGAATCCAGTCCATTAAGGACAAAGCTGGCATCAAAAAACCTCCCATCATCATTGGGTCCTCATTAGTCTTCCTGACAGCTGAATTAGGTAAACCAGGACTAAGTATTAAATCAGGGTGGAATAA